>NC_083653.1:3095259-3107759 GCF_963576545.1 Limanda limanda | reverse complement strand
ATTCCACTTCTGCTCGGCAACAAGATGCCTCTCAGTATTTTCTCTGGTGGCTAGGGTTGCAAAATTCCTGGAATATTCAAAGTTGGAAACTTTCCATGGGAATTAACGGGAATTAACGGGAATAAACTGGAAATGTTGTTGGTAATTTATACTAACTGTATTTACCTTGTCATATACAGACATAAATATAAACATTTTGTTTTGTCATAGGCTGATTTGAGTCCTGAGGAAACTTTGGGCACTTGACTATATGCTTCTGCATCGTTGTGTCATTCTTAACATAGGTCTTTGCACAGTATTTGCAAACGTACACAGCCTTTCCTTCTACATTGGATCGTGTGAAATGTCTCCACACATGAGAGAGTGCACGTGGCATTGTTCTGTAGAATAAGATGAGAAAAAAGTTTGTAAAAAAACACTAATGCAATGCCAGAGATATTAATAGTTAGCCAAACAATTGGAATAGCCTGTAAAAATATTTTACAATTTATGGATAAATGAATGGAAATATGCTAGATGAACAGATGAACAATCCTCAATCAGCATGCTAATTTATTTCCAAAGTAATATCATTGAAACTTACCTGACTAGTCCTTCACTCTACAGCAGGCCTCAGTAGCCCTGCTGTAGAGTGAAGCATGCTGGGAGTTATCTGTGCATGTGATGGAAGAATGACCAGTGGAGGGTTGAAACTCAACGTTCCATACATCTTTAAAATAGAGTTTTGAATGATGTTGTTATTGCTCAGTGTTTAATTTGCGTTTTTTTTTTTTTCAAAATTCCCCAAATTCCCGAGCTAAACTTCCCATGGAAAGTTTCCGGAAATTTACTGGAAACTGTCCTCCCCTTTGCAACCCTACTGGTGGCTGATATGGATTTTTATCTTTGCATGTTTGACCTCTGGGGCACGAATCATGATGGTTATACTTTGTTATTAAGCTTCTTAATGGATGTTGTGAATCTAAATGTATTCATGGGCATCCTCGTCTATCAGGTGTGCACGAGGCAGTTTCTGTTTATCTCTACAATTACTCCAAATTATCATTATCCTAAGTTGTCTAGACAGAATAATGTGCTGCATCGTACTGATAATGTTTTCATTTCATTACAGCATTAGCCAGAGTTCATTATGCACTGCAGTGAGGTGCAGAAAAATGTATTTGGGAAAAGTGGAAATCTGTTTTTCGCTGGAAGCTTTAAGAGGAACAAACATCTTAATGTGGCTTTATTTGTTTTAAGCCTAATTGACTCTCACCCCTGTGTTTGCCCTCCGCTGTTCTGCTGCGCTGCACAAAACATCAAGCTCCCTGGAGACGGCAACTCCTCCTCCTCCTCCTCTTCTTCTTCTTCCTCCTCCTCCTCCTCCTCCTCCTCCTCCTGCTGCTCCTTCCTTCATTTCTCACTTCTGTACTCCTGCTAACATGCTGCTCCCTGGAGACAGCAACACCTCCTCCTCCTCCTCCTCCTCCTCCTCCTCCTCCTCCTCTTCTTCTTCTTCCTCCTCCTTCTACTCCTTCCTCCTCCTCCTCCTCCTCCTCCTCCTCCTCCTCCTCCTCCTCCTCCTCCTCCTCCTCCTCCTCCTCCTCCTCCTCTTTTTCCTCCTCATTCTTCTCCTCCTCCTCCTCCTCATCCTCATCCTCCTCCTTCTCCTCCTCTTCTTCCTCCTCATTCTTCTCCTCCTCCTGCTACTCCTTTCTCCTCCTCCTCCTCCTCTTCTTCCTCCTCATTCTTCTCCTCCTCCTCCTCCTCCTCCTCCTCCTCCTCCTCCTCCTCCTCCTCCTCCTCCTCCTCCTCCTCCTCCTCCACTCCTGTCCTCCTGCTAACATGCTAATCTCTAGACCCGGTGCCTAGTTCCCCTCAGGATCACACGCACTCATCTTTGAGTCCGGTGACATTTAACCTCCTCTGCCCCCCCCCCCTCCTCCTCCTCAGATCTCCCTGTTGAAGCAGAGCCTGGAGATGCAGCTGTCCCAGTCGCAGTCGTCGCTGCAGCAGCTGCAGCACCAGTTCACCCAGGAGAGGGAGCACCTGAGGATGCAGCTGGACGAGCTGCAGACGGAGCACCAGAGGCGACAGCACCGTCTGCAGGAGGTGCACTGCTGCTCCATGCAGGACCAGGAGCGCACCAGGAAGCGTGACCTGAAGGTGGGTGGTGGGGAACACACACAGACACAGACACACACACACACACACACACACACACACACACACACACACACACACACACAAACACACACACACACACAGACCTACATTCATCAGAATCAGAAGGTATTTATTGCCAAGTAGGTTTACACCTACCTGGAATTGGCTCTGGTTATTGGTGCATACAATGAACATAGAAACATAAAAACACAATAAATACAACACACATAAGAAAAACCATAAAAAACAATATATAAAATAAAAAGATATAAAAGATAAAAGATAGAAAAAGTAAAGTAAGAAGTGAAATGCAAACAGTAGAACAGTGTCAAATTACAGATATGATCCATTAGACACCACTGGGAGTTCACATGTGAATAGGGTTGCAAAATTCCGGGAATATTCAAAGTTGGAAACTTTCCATGGGAATAAACGGGAATAAACTGGAAATGTTGTGGGTAATTTATACTAACTGTATTTACCTTGTCATATACAGACATAAATATAAACATTTTGTTTTGTCATAGGCTGATTTGAGCCCTGAGGAAACTTTGGGCACTTGACTTTATGCTTCTGCATCGTTGTGTCATTCTTAACATAGGTCTTTGCACAGTATTTGCTAATGTACACAGCCTTTCCTTCTACATTGGATGAGGTGAAATGTCTCCACACATGAGAGAGTGCACGTGGCATTGTTCTGTAGAATAAGATGAGAAAAAAGTTTGTAAAAAAACACTAATGCAATGCCAGAGATATAAATAATTAGCCAAACAATTGGAATCGTCTGTAAACATATTTTACAATTGATGGATAAATGAATGGAAATAGGCTAGATAAACAGATGAACAATCCTCAATCAGCATGCTAATATATTTTCCCCAGTAATATCATGGAAACTTACCTGACTAGTCCTTCACTCTACAGCAGGCCTCAGTAGCCCTGCTGTAGAGTGAAGGATGCTGGGAGTTATCTGTGCATGTGATGGAAGAATGCACAGTGGAGGGTTGAAACTCAACGTGCAGTGTGTGCTGCATTCCATACATCTTTACAATAGAGTTTTGAATGATGTTTTTATTGCTCAGCGTTTAATTTGCATAGTTGTTTTTTTTTCAAAATTCCCAAAATTCCCGAGCTTAATATTCCCGTGGAAAGTTTCCGGAAAGTTTCCGGAAATTTACCTGGAAACTTTCCGCCCCTTTGCAACCCTACATGTGAAGAAATAGTTGTTTATTTTCAGGATTTCGCACCAAATCACCAAAAACCTTTGAAATGATTTTCCTTCCTTTGTTTGCATCCATGTTTGTTTTGTCTTCTCAGAATCAGAATTATTTTTATTGCCACGTACATTTGTATATATTGGAAATTGCCGTGGTGTAGTTGGTGCTCTGTTCATCAAACAAAACAACAATATATACAATAAGAAATATGTTGTTGGTTCATTTCTATGTTTCCTGTTTTGTAATTCAATAGTTCAAACCGCTGAGATGAAGTTAGCAATGGCTGCTACTTTTAATAGTGACATCAAACCAATCAAGCAACTGGAAAAATCTGAAATCCTCAGCCCATTAAACTCCCCATTAAGTCATAAAGTTTGCTAGGATCCATATTTTTGAAAAGCAAACAGCTACTTTCTGTAATTACATGCAATATTAATTTCTTTAAGACAGCAACGATTCAGGAGCCAGTTGGAGAAGCGACTCTGGAGAAGTCATTTTAATCCACTCGAGTCTTGTCAGAGTCAAGGTCACTCGGTCGGGTGGGGGGGCGAGTCGTCTGACAGCCGACGGCTTCCTGTCGCTGAAGTGACAGCTCGGCGTTTCCTCTGTTTCCTGTCAGAAATATGCACCAACACAACGTGCACATGCTCCTCAAAGTTCCAAGGAAAACGTTCCTCATCGCTAATCCTTCTACTTTCACAGTCAAGGTCGATTTGGATCGGCCGTACATCACATTTCCAAAATCCATTCTCCGACTCGGACGCTGTAATTGCATTAATGCTCGAGGTCAGAAACGCCGTGCTGGGGATTTTGTGTTTTTTTTGGCAGCGGTTGTGTGTCTGTGTGCAGGAGACGAATCACCTCAGTGACAAACTCTGACAAACATGCTCCTCGCCGTTATCTCCCCTCGCCTCCTGCTCGCCCCGGATGCAAAACACTCACACTCGCTCGCCATCGCCGTTAAAAAACGACCAACGTTTTCATTACCCGCTCGGAGTCTTCTGTCTTGTGTCACAGTTTCAGGGTTTTTCTTTCTGTGTGGCAGAAGAAATAAAGTCTTTAAAAGCATGACGGAGGCGATTTAATGGCAGCGGGTGTTTATTTCTGTCAGCGGGGGGGAGGAGGAGGAGGAGGGAGAGAGAGAAAAACTCAATTATCCAGAGTGGAGGCATTAGAGAGCTGATTTGTGTATGTGCGCTTTATGTGTTTGGGTGGAAGAGAGGAACATTCACACTCAGTGGCGTCAACTGTTCACACTTCACAGACAGTGATATCCAGGGAGTAATAAAGTTGGTACAAATCCCTGCTACACACACAGACACACACACACACACAGACACACAGACACACACACAAACACATTGGGTTCACATTAGTTCTTTTGGATTTGCTTCTACAGAAAGCTGCAAACAGAAGTTGTGTCTATTGACTATTGATTCTCTCCTCCTCTTATTTCTACGACTCTTTCCGAGTTTCTTCGAGCAACTTTTTTGTTACTGTGATAAAATTTACACTTCAGACGATACGTGGATTTTATTCAGATTCAACATTCACCCAGACCGACGATAAAGAAGGACGACACATCTCCACTTTCTCCCACTAGCTTCTCTGAAACTTTCTTAAATTCAAGTGCATTTTTGACTCCAAAGACTTTTGATAAATATAAGTTTGTGAGTAAAAAGAGTTCAGAATTAAATTTGACTTTTTTAATCTTTGAGTTTTGTGGATCTGGCTCCTGATCTGCGATTTAAAACCAACAATAAAAACAGGACTTTTTCTTTGATCATATTTGGAAACTTGGTTTGCAGCGATTTCTCACAGTCAGATGCAGACTCAGATTTATCTCTGCTCAGTGAAACTCCCTCCATTCTTTCCTCCTCTTCTTCCTCCTTGATGAACCAAACATCATTATGATTCATAAAGCAGCTCGAGGAGCCGGTGTCACACCTGTTGTAAAGTCTCTATCGTGACCGTCGGGTTTTAAATCACCCGCCGGCCGAGTGTCTGAACACAGACCTGCTTTTTAGCTGCATCACTTTCAGACGCCTCCAAGTCGGGATCAGTCTGAGTTCATGTGTGTGTGTGTGTGTGTGTGTGTGTGTGTGTGTGTGTGAGTGTGTGTTAAATCCTCGCTGGTGTTCATCAGCATCAACACCCTTTTGCTCAGTGAAATAGATTCACACACCAGCTAAGTAACACATATTGACTGTCTGGTAATGGAATGGAAATTGAACAAGCCTGTCTGCACACAAAAACAGCACAGAGGAGGAAGACGAGGAGGAGGAAGAGGAGGAAGAGGAGGTGGACATGAATGGAGCAACGTTACAGTCAATTTGTAATTATAGGACCGACTGTGATAAGGAGTAAATAATGTTCTGCCTTTAATTTCAGGAATAGCAGGTGTAGTTCTCTGAGTGACCCACTGTACAAAAGGACCAATGATCAATACTAATGGATAAGAGAGAACTCAGCAGCCACTTTCTGATTCTCTGACCGAACCTTTATGGACAAACAACATTATTATCCCTCCGCTCCTTTCCCATCTTTCCATAAATGATCTTTAACTCTGTTGTTTTGAATTTGTGATCATAAAACCAGCGTGAGTGTCACGTCAGACACGGAGTCGGACCCTCAGAGCCGCGTTCATCTGAATATTCATCAGCTCGGTTTCTTCCCCTGAATCGTTTCCCAGAGGCGTCGCATATCGGAGCACTAAGACGCCGCTGATGTTCCCGTCGACCTTCTATGAATATCATTTTATTATCATCTTCTTCTCCCTTCTTGATGGTTTCTAGTTATAATTTGGCGAAATTGGCATCGTAATATTTTTCCCCCGCGAAGAAAAACAAGTTAAACTCAGCGTGAGCGGCAATTTTCTCGTCCACAAAAGTGCGCTGTTAGTTCTTTGTGTAATTATGGAAATGAGATCTGAGCCCTGTTGAATATTCTGAGACGGAAATAGCAGCTGTGTTTTCCCCCTCGGATATTAAACATTTTCTTCATTTAATGCATCATTTTTGAAAATGGAATATATTAACTGTTAGTCTCCTGAACTGAATTAAAACATGCACATTTGAGAACTTGGGTTATTTTACGGTTTGCTAATGAGGTGATAATTGAAAAATCTGATTTAGTCGGGTGGTGGGAATTAGCAAACACACAACGCCAGGTTTTAATTTGTGGTTCACACAAATGCAATAAAAGAATCGCTGTGTGATGTTTGTGTAAGTGTGTGTGTGTGTGTTAGTGCGTGTGTGTGTTTGTGTGTAGAGGTTGAACATGAATCAATTAAAACCCGAACAATGATTTATGGAAATGTTTTGATCGGCCTTCAACATTTTCTTAAACTCAGTTTCTCAAAAACATTGCTGCAGAATGTAATATTGTTTCAAATTTTGTTTGGATGATTTAAATATAATTTGACATTGCAGCTCGCTTAGAAAATAATTTCCAGCGAAGTTTAGTTTCAGTCGAGGTCGTTCTGGAAAATGACTTTGTTGAAAATCTTTAAATGATTTATTATATTTTCTCCTCAGCTGATGAATCACTTTGTTTCAGACTCAGTAAATTGAACTTCCGGTTTTCTCTCCTTCGTCCTCGTAGATGAAGGAGAAGCTTTTCATATTCAGGATTTTAAAACTGTGGCTAAAACACTTCCTTATCTTTCTCTGCCTCTCTTTTTCAATCCCTTTTCTCTTTGCTTCTTTTCCTCCCACCGCATCTCCCTCTCCTCTCACACTGCTTTCTGTCTGTCTGGCTCCATTCTTCATCTACCCTACTTTCTCCTCTCTTCGCTCTCTGGCCCTCTCTCTCTCCTGTCCTCTCTATGCTCCTTCCCCCTCTCTTCCCCTCCACCAGGATTTGGAGGAGCGCCTCCGCCACCATCACCACGCGGAGCTGCAGTCCATCAGAGAAGCTCATCGCCACAGCCTGGAGACGCTGAAGCAGCAGTCGGAGCAGGAGCTGCAGACGCTGCGCTTCGAGCTGGAGGACGAGGGCAAGGCCATGCTCGGTACGTGTGCACTCGGTCAGGCCTGGACTGAAATGAGGAATCAGATGCAGAGGATTACACGCACCAGCACACTTTATTGAATTCAGATCCTCTATGAAGAGTGACAAACGATTGGGCTATGAAAAAAACTCACTTAATATAATACCTGGCAAGAATAACTGGGGGAAAGAAACTCTCTAATAAATACAAAACACACACTAGAAAAAGAAAAAGGTTTAAAACATAAATCGCTCCTGAAGGATGACAAACAAAAGGCAAGAGCAAGAAATCAAAAGCGCTCCCGAAGGAGGAAAACCAAACTACTATGAAACAGGACAAAAGAAAAAGGCTCACCTAAACAGGAGGCTCATCAACTAACTAAATCTCTCTAAACATAAATCGCTCCAAAAGGGAGGAAGAAAAACAGATTACAAACCACACAAAACGAAGCTAAACTAGAAAACTTTAACGAACGAAAAATCACTCTCAAGGAGGAAACAGAAAACAACTTACGTGGCGTAGCAAAAATTCTTAGGCAAAAACACGACAATGACTGTGGAAAAGGGCTTAGGTGCACGAACAAGGACGAAACACTTTGGCACAAGACAAAGGGGAGACGCAGACTATAAGCACATGAGGAAGAGCAAGTGACCTGAAACGAGAAGAGAGTTAGAATTTCGAAATAAAACAGGAAGTTACGAGACAAAAACCCAAGACAAGACAAACCTCACCGCGGTGTGACACACTCATCTGTAAAGACCCCATACAGACACTTTATTTAGTTTAATTTGGGAAAAATATCAACTTCATCCACAAGTCTGAATTCTATCTGACGTCCCTCTGCATTTAGTGAAACCTCATCTCTGCAGTAGCCCTTTTTTAATTTGGATTTGGCTTCACTTGCATCACGACCCGGGTGAATATGGACTTTAGAAATGGTTCAACACCATCCTCACGAGCTCCTGATGTTTCAAACTTTAGATTTTACTCATTAATACGCAGCTCTAACAACTAACATATCTGGGAAACAACTTTAGATTTTAATTCTGTGGGGCCAGTGGGAGATTTCCTTCATTTCATGTTATTTCTGTCTTTATTCAGATTTTCTGGTTCATAATTGAAGTGTTTAGTACATTATGGACCTAAGAGGAGAGAAATTAAAGCAAAGTGTTATATCGAGATCTCATTGTTAAGTCACGGATATTAACTACCACAAAAATTCCATTCAGAAAACTAGAATTATGGTTTTATGCTGAATTAGTCCCTTAGACATGATGAGGAGTTTAATAGCATTTCTATAAATAACTGTTATATTATTCCGTTTGGTTTTATTGTTCGCCTTCAACATCTTTTTTCTTGTCAATACAGTGTGAAATAAAAGATAATTGGATGTTTGATTTGCACAGAAGTAAACTTTAAAAATCGATGCTTGGAAGTGTTTGTCCAGTTAAACGAGGAAATCACTAGAACTTTAAAAGTTTAACATTCACCTGAATATCTTTCAAAGTGTCTGAGTCAGTATCACCCGGCTCTTCTGTGATAAATGCTCTTCCATTAACCTTCCTGTCCCAGCCCTGACACTGGAGAGCCGCTTCCATCCATCGCTCGCTCCCCACATCCTGACATCATTTCATTACCTCTCTCTCTCTCGCTCTCTCTCTCTCTCTTACCCTCACCATCCTCTCCCTGTGTGGTTTCTATGTGATTTCATTCTCCATGTTCATAACTGGAGAGCAGCAGAGAGACTCTCTCACTTTTCTCCGGCTACGTTTCTGTTATTGCACTCGAGCAGGAAGGTGATAACTGCTCCCTCTCTCAGACTGTTTGCAGTAAAAGGTGTCTGCTGAAGTGAGGATAAAAGGCCACTTGGGTAAAGGCAGCGCAGGCACTTTTCTTTATGTGCAAAGTTAAAAAAGACTTTATTTTCCTATAAGAAAAATGCCTTTGCGGCTAAAGAGCCCTTTTCTGCTGGCGGACAAAAGGTCGGACGAAGCTTTTCTCTAAATCGGAAACTCTGAGAAAAAGCTGTATTTCCACCCGTTTGTGATATTTCCTTTAAAAAGTGAAACGAGGTTCAATTTGTGCCCTTTTGCTTCCATTTCCCGTTTCCCCCCCGTCAGCCTCTCTGCGCTCGGAGCTGAACCACATCCACGCGTCGGCCATCGAGCACCTGAGACAAACCCACCAGCAGGAGGCCGCCGCTGCCAAAGCCGAGCTGGAGAAGACGCTGGAGAACAACCGGACACAGGTAGGAACATTAAACTGGTTTTAATCTGGACTTTCCCAGTGGTTTAGGTCTTTAAATTACCACAGACATATCAGCATTAGTCTTAACTTCTAAAGAGGGTGTTTCACAATCTGCCAGAATTAGTGCTGAAGTGATATTAGTCAACAGACAGACACACACACACACACACACACACAGACACCTACATTACCCGAAAGGTCTCCCTGTTTCCATATAAATCTTCCTAATCACCCCTGACACCAGTGGCCTCCTTCTCTTCATCTTGTCGTGCAGATGTTCAGATGTTCTGGCAGGAGAAGAACATCTGGTTCTCTTTGCAGCATCCGTCCCTCACATCTTTAGTTGTCACGGCGACAGGAAACCTCAGGCCACCAGCTTGTGTAGAGCAGAGATATTTCTCCCAGTGTTTGCCTCTGAGGACACAGACGAGTTGAACAAACACACACACACACACACACACACACACACATCGCTGACAGGCATCACAACAGCTGACAGGAGAAGTGGTTGAAGAACGTTGCACTTTCCGAGAGAAGTGGACAACGGATTCTTCTATTCTCAGCTCTAGCTCGTGTTTTTCAGTTTGCAGAGACGTGGTCACGATGATGAAAAGAGCTCATCGTAAAGCTTCTATTTGTCTAAAGCTGTTGAAACCGATTAACTGATGAAATTATAAACATGCAAGGACAAGAAGTTAGAAGTTATGCACAGACCCACCAGCAGGGGAGGATCTGTCCGAACACGTCCAGATCACCGTCACATTAGAGTGATCAGTGTTGCCACAGTTACTTTGAAAAAGTACTATCCTGAGGGTCAGTGAAGGGGTCGGGGTGGGACATGTGACTGTTTGGACCCATAAGATGGGGTTGTTGGGAATGTCAGGCCCTCATTGGCTGGTTGTGTTGGGGATCGGGGGGCAATGAGGAAGTGAAGGGTTGTTGATGTGTGCGAGTGACGGAGTGCGAGTGACGGAAGATGATCATAAAAGTAACAAAAAGTAGACAAAATAGTAACGCACAGTGACTTGGAGGAGTGACTTTAATCTGATTACTGGTTTGGAAATAGTAACGCGTTAGATTACTCGTTACTGAAAAAAGGGGTCAGATTAGAGTAACGCGTTACTAAGTAGCGCGTTACCGGCATCACTGAGAGTGATGCATGTGTTCACTCTCTCAGAACGACCCACTGAGGATGTTGTAAAAACTGAAATGGCTTCCCGTCCGTGCGTGGCATCGTGAGTCAGTCGAGCTTCAGGTGTCGGTCGACTCCTTTAGTGTCGTGCAGGTTCGTTCACACGGAGCCACGAGACATTAGTCCCTTCACTTTGTCCTGCGTGCGCACGTCAGAGGACATTAGTGCTTTAATTAGTCATGAACGACAGCGGCTTATTGGTTTAATCGTCACATATTCTCTGATTGGGAATAAACCACAGTGATCTCAGTAGAGCTCGTACCTCAGTCCGCTTCAGTTCAATCAGGCTGAACCGTCTCTCGCTTCCACTTTCCAACATTCACTCAGGCTCATGGACCGACTGATTAGATTCCAGGGGTCAAAGGTCACGGTGACCTCATATGAGACCGAAACTCTACTTGCTTTGCGGAGCTATAAAAAACCCCGGTGCAGTATTTCTAGCTTTGGCGCTGAATAAACACTTTCTCCCGACGTTACGGTCTGGAACAATTTTCTGTTTACTCGGTGCAGGAGAGAGTCAGAGACGGAATTTGAGGGCGGACAACAAAGGATTAGAATCTGGAACGTGGCGGTTGCGTGTCTTAGGCAGAACACACCACTATTCAGTTCAGTTCTAATTTAGAAGTAGCGTCATCAGTCCTGTCCTCTCACACCCCCCCCCCCCCCGTTCTGAGGTTGTTTGTCTCCCTTTGTGACTCTAAAGAATCCAACAGACTTCATCACACAGCCTCTAATCCACCTGGTTAATCAAGACTTCAACTTCAACAATCAAAGGATTTATTAACGGCAATGTAGAAATCACACAAACCGAGACGTTGTGTGTTTGTGTTTGTATGAGATCTTTGTTTATCGTATCGGAGGCAGAGTGACACACACACAGAAACTTCCCCCGAGCTGAGTCATCGGGGGGGAAGAGCTCGGCGGCAGATTGTCGTCACGCTGTGTTAAATAATGTTTTCATTCCTCCAATTACTTAACAGACGGGAGGAAGAGGCTGATGAAGGAGTGGGGGGGAGGGGTTCGTGTTCGTGCTCACGTCAGAGTCCATCTATGTGCTCTGTTTCTATAAAAGTGTTTTATCAAAATGTCACCTACTTCACCTTTAGCTTTTCTTATTTATTGATACAAGCTTTAGAGATAAATGTGACGTCTGATTTAGGGAAGCTGATTAATTGGGGGAAATAATAATCAATGATAATCAATCAATCAATGATGTCATCGTTAAAGTCGTTAAAAGTTATTTGATGCTATGAAAAAACTTCAAGATTGACGGATGAGACCAGTGACTCGGCACAAGATGGAAGATTTAACGTCTTTATTTTCAGTCTTTGATGACAGCCCATAAATTAAAAAGTAATTAAGTAAAGACCAGAAAAGGAAAGACAATATGATGAAGATCATGTGTATGGTATTTTATAAACAACTGCTGTTATATAGATCTACATATTATAGACTGTCAATCAAACACACTGACCAACTAATGTCATTTATAAAGAATAAAAGTCCTGAGTTTGAACCATTCTAATGCGTCGACTCGATAAATATTTGAAAACCTGATTTATTTTTCAACGACCTAAAAATGGAAACTGGGAAAGGGTCTGGGAAAAAAAGACCCCAGAAAAAAAGAGGTGCACGTCTTCACTGCTGATTTCAGAGAGAGAGAATTGATGGAGCGAGTGAGAAGAGACGACAGGACGACGGGATGAGA
>NC_083653.1:2960259-3090259 GCF_963576545.1 Limanda limanda | reverse complement strand
CCCCGGTTGAAAACCCCTGCTTTAAGGAATTAAACCTCAATTGAATGTTCTTCTCTCTCCTCAGGGTTCATGAACAGGAGCTGATGAAGAGGCACGACCGGGAGCTGGGCGAGATGAACGCCGTCCACAGCCGGGAGACGCAGAACATGCTGTCAGACTTCAACAAGGCGCAGGAAGTGCTCAAAGACAAGATCTCCGCCCTCCAGATCCTGTATGTACACACTGTAAACACCCGCTGTGTGTGATGTCTTCAAACAGACAGAAGAACGTTTGTCTGACTCTAAACTCTAAACTGCCGCGATCACAGGTCAGCGTGCTCGTCCCAGATCAGGTAATCGTGGGCTGTCAGGTGTCGAGTGGAAACAGGAAACAGCCGACACGCGTTTCCTCTGGGGAGAGAAAACGTTCACACCTGTTTGAACTCTCCTGGTTCCTGTTTGCTCCTCCGCACATTTTACTTTTCATCCAAATCCTCCACCAAAATGACGAGGGACCGTGAAATGTCTAAATATGGCTCTCTTCCTGTTTCTCACCGACCGTAGACAATCGGAGCATAGTCACAAACATTCAGTCGTTGTTCATACGGGACTATTTTTATTTCCATGTGCGTCAGGTGGAGTATGAATAAGACGGGGGCGGGAGGAAGTATTTTCTTCTCAGATAATCATATTGCTTGTGTGTCACACGTTGTAAACAGCGTCACCATGAAACTGGCTCAGCATGAAAAGACCGAGGCCTCAATCTGCACCTGAGCCAAACTCCTCGGGAAATAATGTATTCCGTTTTCAAAACAAAGCAACAAACACACAAAAGATAACACAACGCTGTGAAATCAGGGGTAAAAATAGAGACGCAACAATCGCAGCATTGTCTCGTCAAGTCGGTTCTATTCATACGGATTCAAATCGTGACAGAAGGGATCTCAGGGCACTTTCCATACGGGGCAGGTTCGAAAACATGCTCTGTACAATCGACATAAACTGTAGAAACGGTTCAGTCTGATGGGAATTATGTTTTTTCACAATAAGGACTTCATCTGAACTCCTTTGTTTTGTCTGTTTATTCAGTTCAAACAGTGGAAACCGTCTTTTTGGTGAATTTAACTGAAGTAGAACAAGCAACACATTTGAAAACTGAAGCCACAGTTTAAGCAGAAGTCTTCAAGTGGAGTAAAATGTAGGTTATTGTCAGGACTGAAGTCAGGACCTTAAAAAACACTGACCTCACCCCCAGTGCTTCATAGTAACTGTGCAAAGAAGAAAGAGACATATGATGCTCATATTTTAATTTGTGTTATTTCTTGAAAAGGATTTTATGCTCTAAAGTTCAGAAAACACATCACTTTCTATGATTAGCATATTAGTCTGGTTCAAATATCACCTATGGGCTGAAACATGGCTCCATGCTACTAATTCCAATAAAAAACACATTTGTTTAATATATATTTAATTAATAATCAATTAAAGTGTTATTCCAAATAGGAAGTCCTGAGCTGAAGAACTTCATAGATAATATATGAAGACGTTTCCTTTCACATGAAGTGATATAGAATCTCATTAGTGGGAGGAAATGTTTCTTTCACTGCTGCAGAGGAAGCAGAAGATTCAAATCAGTAGAAGCTGAGGAGAGGTTAGATGTTGAGGTGATGCGTTCCTCTACAGAGAGAACAAAGGGAGACGAGCACATGTTCAGGAGAAGATGGACGCAGCAGGAAGGAGGAGAGACGGGTTTTTCTGTTTGGCTGTCGAACCACCAGAGAGAGAGAGATCTGGAGTTAAAGAGGAGGTGAAGGAAGAGAAGAGGAGAGGAAGCCTCAGTGCAGCACAGGCTGAGAAGTGTCTGTGAGTCAGAGACGAGCAGAGAGAGAGAGCATCCTCCTCACGGCTGACCTCCTTTCACTGTCACTCCGCTGAGAGCAGAGCGCCACCTGCTGCACGGGAGAGGATCCACAGGCAAAGACATGTTCATTAATCATCTGACAAACACTTTAGGTCAAATACATGAGTCTGAACTCAAAGTGTAAAAGTATCTGGTCCCAGTTTGAAGTCTAGTGAAGAATGTTCCAGACTCAACATGACCTCATTGGACTGTGTGTGTTACTTCCACCAGGTTTCTGGGGCGGCTCACTTTTCATGGTCAGCAGTTTTTTGACTTTATCCACTAAATTTAGATTTTCTGGGACTTTCCCCAGAGACGATCCTCTTATCTAATTAATTAAGGCACAGATCTGTCTTAACCACCGGACTCCTTCTGCCTAATTAATCACCGTGGTGACGATAGCCCCCCCCACCCCGAACCCTGTCCCAACAAACATCTCTCCCTGAGCAGCCAATAAGAACGTCTCGCCATTTATGCTTCATGAATATAAACAAATTAAAGTTTTGTCCAGAGTTTGGGTGAAATAAAGTCTTTGTGGTTGTTTGGGTTTTAGTTGTCATGAAAACTACGGTTTCAATTTACAGTCACGTCAGTTTGTGTGTGTCTGCAAAAAATCTAACTTCTGGAATCCTGAAAGCTTTTTCAGTCGACTCTTAAATGTCAAATCAGTGCAAAAAGTGTATTAAACTACACATAACCGTAGCGTTGATGTTCGGGCTGCTACAGAATATTATTTCAACACTTTAATCCGAATTTAGCCCGTGTTAGAGACAGAGGCTGAATAGAGGAGCTGCAGCAATGGCCAGTCTGAGGGAAAGTGATGTTTCCTGAACATCAGAGCATGAAAACCTTTTACAGTACGAACACTAATTTAAATAATGGAACAGAATATGTCTCCTTTAAGTAGCACCAGCTTAGAAAGGGCTGTGTGGACACTTATTTCCTCAGAGCAGGTGCTGCAGCCCACAAGCCTCAATGCATCTTGGAGAAGAAAGCAGAGGAACTTTGGGCGACATTGAAGGAAATTTATGATAGTGAACATCCCTCTGTTTTTCTCTTTGCCACACAAATCACAAAGCCTCTACAGGAGGTAGCTGTCTCTGGCAGGTGTAGATAACGCTCTGCTGCTTTTACAGCCTTTTTACAGACAGTAAGTTATTGTTTTAGTTGTGTTGTTGTTGTTTTTTATGGGATGTACAGTATCACCTGTACCAAGTCTCCTGGAAATCCGTTAAGTAGCTTTTGCGTAATCCTGCCGACAAACAAAGAAACCGACCGACAATGGACATGAAAACTGAACGTCCTTGAAGGTAGAAACAAACATGTTGTTTTAGTGAAAAGCAGCTTTGAGAGAAGGTGAGTGGAGCGGGAGGAAGAGAAGTGACGGAGGAGGAGGATGAGAAGGATGAAGTGAAGGTGGAGGAGGAGGAAGAGGAGGTAACAGAGGCATCAACCTGACATCGTATCTTCACTGTCCCTGTCTTTAGCTCCATCAGATTCAAGCACTGTGAGATTCAAAAGCTGCTTTCACACAAGCACATTCCAGATGTTGTGACATTTTTCAGAGGAGCCTTATGTTCACTGATGCAGGCGTAGACGTGTGTTTATGGAGTATTCTACAAAAACTTAAGTGCGGTTCAGCCAATCCCGATAAAAACCCAGAACTATCTGTCTGATACGCTCGAATATTCCTTTTTTCTTTGTTTTCACACGATATCAGTCAGTTTTTATCAAACCCCAAAGAGCGTCTGAAGCCTGAGCTGCAAGGAATGTTTGACAAACCTGAGGAACCTGATGAATCAGCTGCCGGAGGAGTCGAGGAGTCGAGGAGGACCAGCACAGCAGCAGACGCTCTGCAGATCAGGTTGTGTTAGTGTCAGAGCTTCAGTGGCCGATCCTGCACTTTCCCACTGTTTGAGACCAAAGATCATCAGGAAGACAAGCTGCTCTGGAGCTCTTTAAGGGAAGTTTGCTTTTCAAACCGTGGCATGCAAGTCACTGCGGTGATCTGCACGCTGGTGAGAGGCTGTGTCAGCTTACTGGCACACGAGTCTTCTGTTAAACCACAAACAGTCTCAAGCTGAACGATGCAGCGACAACACGTGAGATCAGAAGGAACCAGCGATGTTTTCTGAGAGGACAAGAGAGCTCAACTCTGCAGCCAAAAGAACTTCTCCAGAGAACTTCTCACTGAACTCAGGGTTTTATCGAATCTCACTAACTTCTTTCTTTCTTCTTCTGCTTTTAACTTTTTAAATAATATAGGTTTCGTGATATCTTTAAATATCTATATCCTACTGTACTATTACAATGCCTAGAAATGAGTCATTTCCCAACAGTGTTATTTATGATTTGTTCTTTTTTGGCTTGAAGTATGTGTTGCATGAGACAAAATGTCACCGGATGCGAAACAGAAAAGTGGCGATACCTTCGAGGCCAGTCGGAAAAAAAAAACAAAAATCCATTATAGCATTTTTGAAATTTATCATAACTCACAGAACCAAAAAAAAACAACAACCTCCGGTGCTCCGCTGCAGCTCGAGATTTTAAATAGTTTCGGATGAGAGAAGAAGAGGAGGAGGAGAAGGAGGAGAAGGCCGGGCCGGAGACGATCACAGTTTTTATTGATCACAATAATGAAAACGGAAAAGCCACTAAATCACTCAACGTTTTTCTCCTTGCGTTGCCGACGTTTAATTTTCATAACTCTTCTTCCCTCTGGTTCACATTTAATGAGTTTGCCCCCTGTACTTGTATTTATACAAACAGTGATAAGATCTGCCTCCTCATTAAGAGTTTATCAGTGTTTTCTTTTCTTTGCCACATGATGGATCTGAAGCTCAGAGGATTCACGTGTTTGTGTTTCCTGTGTCTCCTCCCACAGGCTGGAGGGATCCGAGGATAAGTTCCGGAACAGAGAGAGTCGTCCTGAAGACCTGCAGATCATCGCTGAGCTGAGGGACATGGTCTCAGAGAGGGAGTCGCTGGTGAAGAAGCTGGTGGTGTGTAGCCAAGCTAAGACAAACTTCATACAGGATACAAGTGTAAAGAGAAAAATTATCATTTTTGCTGTTTGTTTTCAGATCTCCGATGTCGTAGCACACGATGATATTGTTTTCATGCATGGAAAAATCTGTTTTTACTGGAGCAACTTGTTTAAATTGTCGACCAAAAGAACTGAAATCATTTTCCTGGCAATATGTTTGGAACGTGTGATGTATTTGGACATCATGACATAAATGATAATCCTGAAGAAAAGAGACAGGACCCAGGATGCAGCCCTGAGGTACAACACTTCTGATGAAGGTGTTTCATCATTACTCCACCTGAAAGACAGGATGAGAAAACACTCAAGGAGTTTTTAAATAAATCATAAATTGAGATACGTCCTTACACTTTAGTATTTTTTCTACATGACCCTGATGTTAAGATTCAACTACAGCTTTGTTTGCTATCTTCAGAAAAGTCTGTGGAGGACAACGACGTATCTGAAGCTCTATTTAAAAACTATTTCATAATTTCATATCGACATGGACTTTCTGTTTATGACCCATTGAGCTTCACGTCATTAATACTGCAATTTCCACTGGGTTGGTCAGGGACACAGTCGCACAAGGCTACGCTGATCTCATCCTGTTTTAAAGGTGACTTCATAAATCAGCGTACATTGGTCACAGGGAAGTGGAGCTGCCATCGAGGTTTCTGATGGCACCTCCACTTGAGGTAAAAAGTTGAAATTGAGCGTTTGAAATTAACTTTAAGTTATAAAACCCAGATGAGAAGAAGAGGCTAGAGCACGGCGACTGTTCTAATGGATAAAATGAATGTTTTGAAGCATCTTTGTCTAAACCGGAGATGATTTCCAGACAGATTCTCTGATTGTATCGTGACTCTTCTCCTCCTCCAGGATGACAAGAAGTTCTACCAACTGGAGCTCGTCAACAGGGAGACCAACTTCAACAAGGTGTTCAACGCCAGCCCCAACGTAGGAGTCATCAACCCGCTCATCAAGGTAGGCCGGGACGTCCTGTGACACCACACACACACACACACACACACACACACACACACAGACACACACACTGATGACCCTGCTACACGGGAAAGATGATGTCCACTCCATCTCATCTCATATCCATCTGAGCCATGAATCCTCTTTTTCCTGTTGGTTGAAGGGAAACCGTCTTTTATTAAATACAAATATGGCAACGATTTTAAATTCAGTGATTATATAAAACCAGCAAATGTCTGAATTTAATCCCAAGTATAAATGTAGCTCAATGAATTTAATCTCAGAACTAAAGGGGAACTGCTGCTTTCTCACTCGTATTTAAAAAATTTGTAGAATTTAATAGTTTCACGAGCTTTAAAGCCCCTGAAGACTTCAGTATATCTGTAAAACTTTAAATATTTAATTACATTTTTATGCGTATATATCATTTAATATATCATCGTACATTTTTTGGGGGTAATTTAAACTGTTAATGTGATTCCAACAAATGTCCCACTTCATACAGTAAAGAAAAAGAAATACAGAAAACTCGCAAAAAATAAAATAACCAAAACTGTTCATGTCGGATCTCATCACTTGGTCAAGAAGCAACTTTCAGGGTCTTTAAAGCTCCCAGTGCATTATGGGTAACATGATGTTTCAACCCTCACCGTGTGTCTGAGTCGATTGGTGCATGGTCAGTATTTAACTGTTGACTCCACCTCTCCTGTTCTATAACTTCCTGTGTTTTGGTTCTTGCCGTCACGTGTGTTCTTTCCACATATGTGTGTATATGTGTGTTCACCGCATTTTATTTGTGTGCGTTACTGTTTGCGTGATTCTTCCTCTGACGTTTTCCCTCCTGCTTTCCTTTGCTTTCCAAGCCATTTGTTGGTGTGAGATGTTTCCTGCTGTGACACATCTCTTCTCATCTGAGTTTCCATTCTGCTCAGGTGCTTAACGACCGAGTGGCGCTCTGATTGGTCACCATAGCAACCAAGTTAGCTCGCCGCTCGCTTCCTGTCTCTCGCCGTCTGGACTGCTCCGACCTCTCGAGCTCTCCCTCTTCTCCATTTGCCCTTTACTTCCTCCATTTCTTCTTATCCTTTTGTTATTATTTTTTTATTTTGAACTTCCCCTCTTCTCCTTTTTTTGACCCTGGTGCCCCTCCCTCCCTTTTCTGTTTTGTTCCTGTGTAGCAAAAGAAAAAGAATGAGAAAACCGCAGCCAGCAGATTGAGCAGCTCTCCTAATCTCAGGGCTCTGGAGGCGGCGGGCATGGGCGTGGGCGTGGTGGGCACCGGGAGCGGGCTGCCCCCCCAGCCGCCACACCCCCCGCCCCCGCCCCCGGCCCAGCCCGGCCGTCTAGAGCCCCTCCCCAACTCCCCCCTCCACCACCTTGAGTTCAACTCCAACAAACCTCTTCCCCCGCCGACCCCTCCCACCGAACCCAAGAAGTTCATGAGGTGAGACCTTTTCCCCCCCGACGGGCCGCGAGCGGGTCGACCCATCCATCCATCATCCAGTTAACGAGAGAATCCTGCGGGTTAGAGCGCTCAGAGCACTTTAGTGAATTCGGTTTCCTCATCGGAGTCAAACCTTGATCCTAGAAGTTTTACACTCGAGCCTCAAAGTGAGAAAAACTTCTGACTGAAAGAAACAACGTCTGATGTTTAACTTCTGTATCTTCCTGCTGGTCGGGCGCCGTCAGAAACCTTAACGAGCTCGAATTCATGATCATCAGGAGCTGACGAGTCTTCACACGAGCTCGTGTTGTAAATGAACATGAACAAACACACAAACACACGCTGGGGTTTCTCCTCAAACTCTGCGTCTCACACACAAGAGCAGCTTCTCATCTGTAGAAGACAAACGTCTGTTTACTGAAATCACAATTATCTAAAGTCAGATTTATCAGCTAATTAACAAACTAATTAAGCAAATGTTATCTTCCTGGGTTGGTCAAACATATTGTCTCTGACTGACTGTTTTATCTACAATAAGAATCATGGAAAAGGGTAAAACACACATGATGGCAACATGTATAATACGATTCAGGGTAGAGCTAAAAAAAAAGAAAAATCAAACTGATAATTATTAAATAAGTCACATTTCAAACGTGAGAACAGGAAAAATAAACAATTTAATTTAATCAGTTTATATCTTTTGCACTTATATTTATTTTAGATTTTAAAAATGTCCAACATCCAAATATATTTTTATTAGCTTCAACTTCCACATCTCACAGTAGCAAAGCTGTTTTTCCTGCTGAGTCATCGCAGCTCTTTCATTATTAATAAATAGAACCTGAACATTAACACAAGAGTTCCTTAAAAGCTCCAAACAATGGCCTTGGAATACAAAAGGAGCATGATTTTACTTTCTGTTCCTCCTCTGTCGGTCTGACCGTGTTCCGTGTGCATGCTGTTTCCCCTTTTTCGTGTTCAGGACGTTGTTGTTTGTATTTGTCGTAACCTTTTTGTTATCATTTGTGAATCTGTTGTTGTTTTGTTTTTTGTCATCCTCATCTTCATCTGAATCTCAGCATGTTGCACACGCTGCACTCTTCCTCCTCGAGGCCAAATGGGATTTATCATTTATCAAAGTAAATAAAGTTTATTTTTATTCGTGAGAACTTAAAGTGACGTAGAAATCGTCTCTTGCTCTCGTGGACAGTCTTCTCTTTGTGTGGTGGTGTTTTATTTTGAAAACCTCAACAGCTGCTTCTCTGATTGGTCCCCGTGGTCTGAAGTGACGGGATGAGGAATTATCTAACATGCTTCTCACATGAATACATGCAGTGTGTGTGTGTATCTGCATGCAGGGAAGTGTGTTTCTAAAAGCACTGTGCTTTACAGCATGTCTGAGTGTGTGCGGGTGTGTGTGTGTGTGTGTGTGTGTGTGTGTGTGTGAGAGCATGTTCTGGATATTTTTTAATCCATTGTGCTGCATGTGAGACGGGGCGGCTGCTCTGTTGTGGTGGGACCTGCTTTTTTACACCACAACACAAACACACACACGTTCATACACATCCTGGTTTTCTGAAGAAGAACGATCCTGTTTCTGCTGAGTCATCAGCAATTTGTAAATCTGATCCTTTTAAAACGTTTATACTGGAAAAAGCTTTAATTTGATGACAGCTCGTAGAGAAATATTGGATTTAAGGCCTCAGATTATGTTAAACTGTAAATTAACTGTCCAGAAATGAAGCCAAAATTATTTATTATTTTGTGTTTATTAGGTGATAAAACTCAGGTTTTAAACTCCTGCATGTCTGAGATTATTACCCAAATAAGATTTTACTAGTTTTTCAGTGAATATCAGGACTTGTAAAAATGCAGTATTGTTATTTAATAGCAAATAAAAGCTGCAGATGTGCTGTGGTGCAGAAATGTTTATATTAAAGTAGTGACCCTGTTACAGTTAATGTCTTATAGACTAGAAACAGCGACCGTGTTCAGGGTAAACATCGTTTATCAGACGGAACATATAGAAGAGATGCATTCTGGGGGAAAAAGAGCAGAAAAGAACCCAGTAATATTACCCTGAGGTTAAGGGACTGTTTGTATTGGAAGGAGCCAATTAGGAAAGTGGTTCCAGTGGTTGTTTGTTGTGATGGATGCTCACGCTCAAACTCATTAGTTTATAAAGTTTGCGAAGCTGCTTCTTTCCTCCCACTGAGGATTAGAATCCGTTTAAAGCAGCAGCTTCATGTCAGGTTCCTCTGGTTGGGAGAGAGAAACATTTTGTTTACTGATGAAGAGGCTGCTGTTGTGAGTTTAGATCCAGAAACACAAAGAAGAGAGGATCCTTAAAACACTGTATGAGACTCACAATATGGAAAATACAACACCTCAAGTTGTAATGTGAGTTAATGCATGAATGTAAAATACAAAATGACAGAGTACAAACTGTCTTAAGTAAGCAACAGTTTTTATATTCACGTCAGATCAAATCTTCTCGTTAAAACAAACTTTGGTGAAAGCTCAGGTTCTTTTCTTTCATTTAATGTTATGGTTTTAACTCTGAAGACAATGAAAAGTAATAGAAATCTATGTAGAAATCAAACAGAAATATCAGTCACCACTGTAATAAACGAAATTACCAAACAAGAGAAAACTTAATGATGACGTTGCAGGTTTGGAAACAAACAATAACTTGATTTATTGTTAGAAAACGTTTGAATCCGAACCTGAGTGTAAACGTGACTCAGTGTTTGTGCTCTAATCTGCCGTGGGACTCTGCTGCCCCCGTGTGGACAGACAGCTCCTTCACTTTTTAAATTCTTGTTCATCTTCAGGAATCTGTTAAAGACTGAACTTTAACTTAATTAAATTCAAACCTAAACTTTACACACTGATTGACAGGAAGAGGTGTGGCCTGACGTGAGGCTGCAGCCAATCACAGCAGAGAACAGTAGACTGTGTTTGATACGGAAAAATCAAACCAAACTTTATTAATAAAGAACTTTACGACAAATCAAAAGCAACGCAAAGAGCTGTACAGGGGATCGAGGAAACAAAGGATCTGAACATGAATACAAAATGTGCTAAACATTTGGATTTAATGACCGAGAGGCACCAGAACCTGATCTTTGTGACAGAAGCATAAAAACATAAAAAATAAAACTAGAAATCCACAGTGTAAAGATCCTCTGATACATGTCCTTCAAAATATTACTTAAATGTTTAAGTAGCAAAAGTAAAAATACGTATTGTGTAGGAATATCGCCTTTAATTTAAAATCAATATATAAATATACAAGAGCTTCAATATAATATTTCAGTACATCACTTGATTACCAAGTTTCTTTTTACTGCTGCCTGATATTCATCTTATCTTTCAATAATATGTGAAATGAAACTGTGGATTACTCCCTGACTTTTCTTTCCCTTCCTTTATATCTTGAATTGTTTTCCTCTCTGCGTCCTGAAGCCCTCCTGAAACTAAGGACGCCTCCATCGACTCCCCGGACGCTCAGCGCCAGGAGTGGTTCGCTCAATACTTTTCCTTTTGATTGACCACGAACCTGCAAACACGAGGATTCAGCATGTCGACCCAACTTAAGAAAAAAAAGAGAATAAAAACAGAAAAAAAAAATGAGAAAAACTGTTAAAACTATTTGTTCTTTATTGTCATTGGTTTGGGATCAATTCACTTTGGATTCAGTCAACTGAGGCTGTGAGAGGAGGAGTCGATGACACGCTCAGAACCCGAGGGCGTTCGCTTTCACGCTGGCAGGAAGGAGGATTCCACTTCCTGTGGTTGGCTGAGGTGAAGGTGAATTGAACCTGACGTCATCACTGATCTGATTCAACTGCTTGATTCTATCTGATTGTTTCACTGTGGACGAGTTTCTCTCTTAGTTACAGTGGCATCAGTACGTTCGATGTTTATTTCATTTCTTTACTTCTCAACTTATTTTGCAGTTTCTTTGGACTAGAGAATAAAACGAGTGGTGCATCATCATGCTGCTAATTGCCAATGTTGGACTACAGTAAGAAGTAAATATATATATATATATATAAATATATATATATGAAAATAAATCTATGGTAGGTTATTGTGCTCTCTTCGTACGTGGGCCAACTGCATCCAGCCTGTCAGAGCTGGACGGCTGATCCAGGACCAGCTCGCCTCCTCACTCACGGCGACATGTCACACGGGCCTGACCCTGGATCAGCCCGGCGCTCTGACCCGCTCGCCGAGTTAGGACGAAACCATCATGGCCAGTTTGTTACAGCTGCATAGAAGTTTCAGCAGATTTTGGTAGAATATTAAAACCTGTTTGTATGGTTGTCTGTCTCAACACAGATATAATGATGTCTCACCAATTTTAAAAACAAAAATAGCATATTTTATATTTATATTATAATGTGTATGCTTAATAAATAATTATTGTGACATTTTCCCCGTGTTTGCTCGTCATTTATTGGGATGAAAGTGACAAATATTTGAGTTTATCTAGAGCTACAATGATTATTCAATTAATGTAATTTACTCTTTTATCTTGAAACACTTACATTTGTTTGTGTCAGTGGAAATATGATGATATAATCTGATTACATTTTTCTTATCTGATGATAAATGTATTTTTTTGGTGATAGAAGAAACTACTTATTGTCCCACATGTGTGAAACTATGGGCTGGAATCTGAAATGAGGGATGTGACATGTTTATATCTTCACTTTTATTCTGTTGAAATTCAAAAGTACAGAGTGTTCCCTTGCCTGAGTTGACCTGCAGTTCTCTAAGTGACCGACAGAGGGCGGTGTGGTTTCTCCACGACGCTGAACCGGAAGAGAAACAGCGTCTCTTCCTGTCGGGAACATGGCGGCCTCAGGAGCCGGCTCTCCGGCTCGGCTGGTCCAGTACGTGGTGGTCCGCTCGGACCTGGTCCACGTTCTGTCCTGGCCCCTGGGGGCTGTCATCACGCAGGCGTGTCACGCAGCCACGGCCGCGCTGCACTTGTTCCGGTCGGACTCAGAAACGAGCCGGTACCTGGAGGAGCTGGACTCCATGCACAAGGTGGTGCTGGGGGTGAGACCCGCTCGGTGCTAGCTTCCTGCAGGACACTCTGCGTGTGTATGAGTCCAGAGGACGTGTCGTCATGTCCGCTGCTCACTGTAATGTCCGGCTTCATTATCTGACAGAGACAGGTCTGACAGCAGAGTTACACCTCTTTGTTTTTAGCATTGAGCTAACTCCTAGCCACTGAGCTAACTCCTAGCTAATGAGCTAACTCCTAGCCACTGAGCTAACTCCTAGCCACTGAGCTAAACCCTAGCCACTCAGCTAACTCCTAGCTAATGAGCTAACTCCTAGCCACTGAGCTAACTCCTAGCCACTGAGCTAACTCCTAGCCACTCAGCTAACTCCTAGCTAATGAGCTAAATCCTAGCCACTGAGCTAACCCCTAGACACTGAGCTAACTCCCAGACACTGAGATAACTCCTAGCCACTGAGCTAACCCCTAGCCACTGAGCTAACTCCTAGCCACTGAGCTAACTTCTAGCCACTGAGCTAACTCCTAGCTAATGAGCTAACTCCTAGCCACTGAGCTAACCCCTAGCCACTGAGCTAACTCCTAGCTAACGAGCTAACCCCTAGCCACTGAGCTAACTCCTAGCTAATGAGCTAACTCCTAGCTACTGAGCTAACTCCTAGCTACTGAGCTAACTCCTAGCCACTGAGCTAACTCCTAGCTAATTAGATAACTGTTAGATAGATAGATGGATACTTTATTAATACCGTGGGAAATTTAGGTCACCAAGTAGCTTATACAATTACACACTTATACACCTCACCGACATACATACATAAATCACATATACATAGGGATAGGGAGAACATATTACAGATACAGCCAGTGAGCAAAGGGTTATTAATAGAATCATAAGTGGTTTATTCTTTAAACTACATTTCACTTAGAGGTTCAGTGTCTGTTGTTAGAAACTGAATATAAAATAATCCCAGTGATGTTAAATCCACTCTGATGATGAAGAGGCCCTCAGATATTTCTTCTCACTCCCAGTAGAGCCACAGCTCCACCAGTAGGATACAGGAGCGTTATAGAGCAGTGGGAAGCCGGACTCTGGTAGAAGTCTTTGAAATGAGAGTGGGTCTGTGTGGAGCTTCCTCTGAAGTCATAATATATATCATCTAAAGGCTCTTTACGTTATAGAGAAACCAACAGTTCCCACAGTGAGCAGCACTTTGGAGACTGTGGAGAGAAAAACTCCCTGATTCACTGGATGAAACCTCTAGTACCAGACTTAAGAACTAGATTCTAGAACCTTTAGAACCAGACCCAATGTGGACGACATGATTCTACGCTAAAGATAACCACAATTTGTACTATTTAAATGAAACACCAGTGAAAACATCACTAGGATTATTATATATTCAGATTCAGCCAACAGATCTTTTCACCTGATTCTCACACACTGAACCTCAGAGATCTGCTTGTATTCATCATAGATCTACACATCCAGTAACATCATGTATCTTGGATCTAAGAGTGTGTGTGTGTTTGTGTGCAGGTTCCAGACGCGGCGGCCCTCACAGCTCTGTCAGAGACCCTCACTCAGGCCGGTGTTTCCCACAAGTTGTGGATGGAGCAGCCGGAGAACATCCCCACGTGTCTGGCTCTGAAGCCGTATCCCAAAGAGACGGTGCAGCCGCTGCTGCGCAAGCTCAAACTCTTCAAGTAACCTGAAGACTCTTCCTCTCACTGCAGAGCCTCCTCTTCATCAAACCTGTTTACTCTTCCTCTCACCAGAGGCCTCAGAGCCTCCTCTTCATCAAACCTGTTTACTCTTCCTCTCACTGCAGCCTCAGAGCCTCCTCTTCATCAAACCTGTTTCCTCTTCCTCTCACCAGAGGCCTCAGAGCCTCCTCTTCATCAAACCTGTTTACAACATGACCTGAGGGCGTCACATAGTTCCTCTGCATGAGAACTGCTGTAATACACAATATTAAAATAAGGGAAAATGCAAAATGTGTGAAACTGCATCAATTTGTTCAGATTTTACAAACACAAAATAAACCTTTAGCGATGAATGTCTGTTGTAGCTTATTGTGATCATGATTTATTATTAATGTGCCACTGGGCTTTAATAAATTGTGTTGACACGTACATCACACACACGAAACTACCATCTAATAAAGTCTTCAATATTTAGAATTCAAATATATGTTATTGTATTTTTAATTCTTAATGAACATGGAACATTTCTGCCATTTCTGTTTTTAGTGCTGTGGTATGAAGTGAGTTCTGATCACAATATATATATGTTTGTAAAACCTGCTTCTGATTATAGAATCAGCTGTTATGATGGTTATAGATACACAAGCTGGTTGTTAAGGACAAAAACACAGACTTTCATAAGTGTCTGTACATCATGAAAGTGTTTCTTTATCTGTGTATCAAAAAAACAACTATATAACAAACTTTATTCATTAAGCATCTATTTCCAACACATTCTGATAGTAGACAATATAAAATACTACAAAATGTGGGATAAATTTGTCAATCTATAGATGAAGTGAAACATTTCTGGATCCAACCCCTTGATATTCAGCCTGCAGTGAAATCCTCGTTTGGTGCAAATCAATTCAGTGATTTTTGTGTTATTCTGTTAAAAAATAAGCCAGTAAACAGACGTCAGGTTTATTTAAAGTCTGATTTCTCTGTGTGTGAAACGTGAAGCAGCCTGATTGAATGTAAAGCCTGTGATTGGCCTTCGTTGGGGGTAAGTGCTCAACTGAGGGAACTTCCCCAGTGAAGTAACTTTTAATTAAGTTTTGATGTTGAGCTCTTGGTGTCAAACGTCATGTGTGAATAATGGTAGCGTGTGTGTGGTTGTGTAGTCGGCAGATAACCAGGGAGTGACTCAGGAGTAATTATTGATCGGGTTGTTTGTTTCCTCTGTAGTTTGACTCGACTCCACGTGTGACTCATGATCTCGTGGAAGTTTCAGCAGATTCCTCATTGTTTGGTTTGTTGTTGAGTTGTGTCTCACTCTAAAAACATCCGTAAACGCGGACAAGTTTACTGTACGTGCACGACAGCGGGCATGTACCCACTCATCATATGAGCCTCTGGGTTGTCACTGGTTCGATTCCCGGAGGATTTCATGTCTGACGGGTGTGACACCTGTCAATCAAAGAAAGAGACTGAAAATCAAAGTTTTAACATTGTCTCTGACAAACAGTCATTTAAAGATAAATGCATGGAAATTTAAATAAAATGCATCCAGCTAGAAAATACATCTGTTACTTAGTTATTTACATGAAATACATCTGTTTGACTGTGTGTGTTTGTGTTTGTGTAGATGTGGTTGTGCATCATCTCACATCAAATGTTAATTGACTGGAAATTGATCATCAATCGTTTTGTTTGATGAGTTAATGAGGTCAAAGGTCACGTTCTCAGCCATGTATAGTCAAATACTTATATTTATACCTCTACTATATATCATATATTATATCATACTCTCTGTATATTCTTTGTATATATAAGTCTACACATATTAATACATGTGTACATGTTATAATTATAATTATTATTATTATATTATTACTACTACTATTATTATTATTACATATACTGTTGCTGCCATTATTACTATATACTGCTATTATATTGGTATAATTACTATCATATATAAATATATATTATGTTATATTATATACTATATATAATGTACTATTTTTATATACTGTCTAACAATAACATTACCATCATATCATCAGTACTATTACCATCATCTTGCCACTGCACCATATCTACCTATTTATCTTGTGTTTCTGTTTTTATTCTATTTAACTCAATATTTTTTATTTTATTGTATTGTATTGTATTTTATTGTATTCAAATATACCGGCTGCTATGACGACTTAATTTCCCTTCGGGGATGAATAAAGTAATCTATCTATCTATCTATCTATCTATCTATCTATCTATCTATCTATCTATCTATCTATCTATCTATCTATCTATCTATCTATCTATCTATCTATCTATCTATCTATCTATCTATCTATCTATCTATCTATCTATCTATCTATCTATGTCAGTTTGTGTGTTTGTTTATTTGCAGGATAACACAAAAACTACTATACTGATTTTCACCAAACTTGGAGGAAAGGAACCAGTGTGATTTGATCTGATTGACATGTTGATCCAGAAACTTTGTTTAACAAAGTTTTATGATTAATAAATCCTTCAGGTTGTCTGCAGATAAACTGTGGCTCTGATAGTTTCATATTCTGTGCTCATTGACTCCAGCGCCCCCTGGTGACCCACAAAGGAAAAGTGTTATCCATAATGAAATAAAATATATGTTAAATTGGTTTTCATGGTCTTCATCAGCCTCTGTCAGTTTGTATGTTTGATGTTTGTATGAAGAATAACACAATTCAACAAAAATAATGTTTTCTTGATTGTCATGGATTTCTCACAGAATAATTCATGACTCTTGATAAAAGAACACGTTGGGAGGACTGATGTGTGCGGTTGTGTGTTCAACATGGTTTTATTATGTGTCTGTTGGGAATCGCACTCTCCCAGTTTTAAATAACGTTCTTCATTAATTGTCTTGTGTTGTTCGGTGAAGACAAAGACGTTTCCTCACGTTGTCCTGAATCTACCAGAGCCTCATGAATAATGGAGCTGCAGCAGGAAGCAACACCAGACACTATGGATTCAGTACACACACACACACACACACGCATATCTACACAGACACACATCTTCCCAGGTCCACACGTTGTTTTTGTGTTGTTGTGTGTCTTGTTATGAGGGACCATGTGATTGCATCATTAGTCATTTGCTGGGTAATTGTTTTGTTTGTGCTCTTTTTGTGTCTCTTTGTTGTCCTGAGGGTTCTCTCGCCCCATGGTCATGTGGCGACAACACAGACACACAAAACATACGACAACTGCAGTGTTGCTCTGTTCGTTGTGTGTCTTTGTTTTATTTCACATATGTACGTTATCATCACACATGTTCTACTTCTTCTTCATCATTACATAAGTTCTTCTTCATCCCACATCTTCTTCTTCATCACACATGTTCTTCTTCTTCTCCTGCGTCACATATATGTTCTTCTTCCTCATCCCACATGTTCTTCATCATCATCACATGTTCTTCTTCATCACACATCTTCTTCTTCTTCTTCATCATTACATAAGTTCTTCTTCATCCCACATCCTCTTCTTCATCACACATGTTCTTCATCATCATCACATGTTCTTCTTCTTCTTCATCATTACATAAGTTCTTCTTCATCCCACATCCTCTTCTTCATCCCACACGTTCTTCATCATCATCACATGTTCTTCTTCTTCTTCACACATGTTCTTCTTCCTCTTCATCACACATGTTCTTCTTAATCACACATGTAATTATTCTTCACATCATCACACATGTTCTTCTTCTTGTCCATCTTCTTCATCACACATGTTCTTCTTCTTCTTCATCACATATGATATTCTTCTTCTTCTTCATCACACATGTTCTTCTTCTTCATCACACATGATCTTCTTCTTCTTCATCACATATGATATTCTTCTTCTTCTTCATCACACATGTTCTTCTTCTTCTTCTTCATCACATATGATCTTCATCCCACATGTTCTTCTTCTTCATCACATATGATCTTCATCACACATGTTCTTCTTCTTCTTCTTCTTCTTCTTCAACGTTCTTCTTCTTCTTCTTCATCACATATGATCTTCATCACATATGTTCTTCATCATCATCATCACACATGTTTTTCTTCCTCTTCATCACACATGTTCTTCTTCTTCTTCAACGTTCTTCTTCTTCTTCATCACATATGATCTTCATCACACATGTTCTTCTACTTCATTACATATGATCTTCATCACACATGTTCTTCTTCTTCTTCCTCCTCTTCATCACACGGAGTCTTCTGCCCGCTGCCCTCCGCGGGGGCGCGCATGGACGCTCCTCGTGCCCGCGCAGCCCTGTTTGTTTGTGTTGAGCTTGGAAATGGCGGAGAGCGGAGAACGAAGCGAGAACTCGGGTTTGCAGACGCGAGTGCGCGGACATTGAGACACGGAAACGGACCGCCAGCGACCCCCGGGCTCGACGAGGATCCCCCCCGGCCGACGGGACTCGACCCGGACCCGGCCAGACGCGGATTCGTGGAGCGGGCTGTGGATCCAGCGAGGTGGCTAGCCCGCTAAGCTAACCAGGCTAGCAGCTAGCTCCGCGGAGCAGCGCTGGCTCTTTCCACGCAGCCGCTTGTTTGTCAACAGAGAGCGGGCGTTCGAGCAGCCTCGAGCCCGCTGGAGAAGCAGCTGCCCCCGGGGACCCGTGGAGCTCGACCCGGGCTCCAGCGAGTGGATCTCACGGTGAAGTGCGAGTGGAAAACAAAAACATTAAAAAAAGAGAAAAGTCCTCGGACAGTCCTGTAAGTTTAGCAGGTTAGCAGGTTAGCTGGTTAGCTAGTTAGCTGGTTAGCTAGTTAGCAGGTTAGCAGGTTAGCAGGGGCGAGCTAACCGCTGCTGCTTGGTTCCGACCCGCCGCTCACATGGGATTAACCCGCCCGGGGTGACGGGCTGCAGGCACAGCTCCACCGGCAGGATCCGCATCAGCAGCTGGGACCAGAACCAGGTAAGAGACCCGAGAACCACCCCCACACCCCCGGGGGAACACATGACAGCATGCCCGCCCCCCGGGTCCGGGTTCGGAGGATGCACCGCGGGCCTCCACCCTCCGGACCCGGGCTGCTCCCCCCCCCCTGGTAACGCAGCTGCAGCGGCGGTAGCGACACCATCTTGCTCGGTGGGACATTTTGCTTCCCTCGCCACCTGCAAAGAAGCACATCGGGCTGTGCTTATGTAAAGATGTCAACATTGCGATCGGCCGCCAGGGGGCGCTGCTCCTCGCTGCAGGTCACCTGCTCCTCGGAACCTGGGAGGGCATGTTGACCTCATGGCTCCTGCTCCTGGTCCCCGTTTGACTTCCAGTGCAGGAGAGAGAGGAGGGAATCTGTCAATAATCATATCCTCAGACCTTAAATCACCTTATACCTCAAACATCTGGACTGTCCATGTCTCCATCAGCTTCTGGAGACATTTAAATACATTAATAATGTCAGTATAACAGATCTAGAATCAGATATTAATGATCAGCAGCTTGAACCAGTGAATGAATCAATGATTGCTATCATTTTATTGGCAGGTTATGTTTAAATCAGAATTCTATGATTTCTTGTTATGTTTGAGTCCAAATCTTCCTTAAATATCTAGTTTATAATGATATTCAGAGAATCAGAATGAATCAGAATATTTTGCACATTGTCCCCATTGTTCGGCTCGACAATAATCAACTATTCTTCTATATAAATCTTAATATATGAACATTGCACTTCAACGTCTAACATCTTACTCGCTATTGTTCTGAAGTAAACAGAGACATCAGAGAAGTTGTAAACATGCGGACCAGAAACAAGAAGTAGACTCTAGAATAGAAACTCTACATTCACCTATGCACAGATATGAACTTCTACCTGCAGCTTGACTTTAAGTCGTCGTTAAGACACGAAAAACTCTACTTAAAAATCATATCCTCAGACCTTAAATCACCTTATGCCTCAAACATCTGGACTGTCCATGTCTCCATCTGCACCTTCTACTGCTTCTGGAGACATTTAAATACATTAATAATGTCAGTATAACAGATCTGGAATCAGATATTAATGAACAGCAGCTTGAACCAGTGAATGAATGATTGCTATCATTTTATTGGCAGGTTGTTTAAATCAGAATTCTATGATTTCTTGTTATGTTTGAGTCCTTAAATATCTAGTTCATAATGATCTTCAGAGAATCAGAATGAATCAGAATATTTTGCATATTGTCCCCATTGTTTGGCTCGACAATAATCAACTATTCTTCTATATAAATCTTAATATATGAACAGACCCCTGCATATCTTATGACTCCTTGAATAATCCAGTTAACTGCAACTTATACACATGTTCTTCAAGACTGTCAAGACTCTGACATGCACCCCCCCCTAAAAATGAGCTGTGATTGACAGCATCTTTTAATTGAGTCGAAGTAACGAACACGGACGTTGTCTTTCTCTTCTGTCGTTGCATTTCTATAAGATCAAGTAATTGCGCTTCAACGTCTAACATCTTGCTCGCTATTGTTCTGAAGTAAACAGAGACATCAGAGAAGTTGTAAACATAGAAGAAGACTCTAGAATAGAAACTCTACATTCACCTATGCACAGCTATGAACTTCTACCTGCAGCTTGACTTCAAGTCGTCGTTAAGACACGAAAAACTCGAGATAAAAATGTTCTGTTATCAGAAAAAGATGAAACTGGTGAACATTAAATCCCTCCTCTACCTCAGACCTGAAGCTCAGGTATGTTCCTCTGCTGCAAAGAGCAAAGTGCAACCTGCCCGTCAACAACAAAACAAAAACACCGTAGTAAGAAACAGGAAGTGGTCGTTAAGAGCTGTTTGTTTTTTTTATTGCTTCTTCAAAAACAGATAAAAACAATGACTCACTAGTTTCACCTTGGAACCATAAACCAGATCAAGCGATACACACATACAGTACATGATATGATTTATTAAAGATGCAGATCTCGGTGACTCTGGAGAGGAGATGAAGACCATTAACTGGACTTGCTGAAGTGTTATCGTTTCCTTCGGGTAGAAGACGAAGCACGTGAATATTAATTGGTTGAAAGTGTTTCTTCTTCATGAGTTTAGCTGCACGTTGTACGTCAGTCATCAGAGAACAATGGAAACAGTTTGATTCTCATGTTATTACCCACTTGCTGCAGAGCCCACCTTAAGGATGAGACACGTTTTTAGGCTTATTGTTGGTAGTGGGAGTCTCCCTCCTCCTCCTCCTCCTCCTCCTCCTCCTCCTCCTCCTCCTCCTCCTCCTCCTCCTCCTCCTCCTCCTCCTCCTCCTCCTCCTCCTCCTCCCAGCTAAGCTCTGTGTCTGTATGGAGAACGAGCAGCCATTTTAGCACTCAGCACCGCTGCAGCCGACCTGCCACTGTCACAGCATTCTTCCCCCGGAGCTGCCGGAGGTGTTTGAGCTGCTTGTGTTTGACCCCCCCCCCCCCCTTTAGGACACCTGCAGCCAACCTGTGGAAATGTCCTTCTGATGCTTTTAATAGAAATGAAATGAACATCCAACACAAACCCGAGCACTGGACTGGTTCAGTGAGGGTCAACGTACCACAACTTCTTCTGGAGACAATTGCACTTGAATGTCTCAGTTGTCAGTTGTTGTCGTGGTTGTATTGTGTAAATCTGTTTTTGATTGTGGAGTGAAAAAGTGTCATGTTTATGTCGAACTCACTTTTAACTAGGCCAAGGTGAAACGGCTAAAAATGTTTTATAAATGATAAAGAATGTCCAATCAGTTGCTAGCGGTATTTCTTTTAGGATTAAAGACTGTTTTTTCATGTTTTCTAAACTTGATAAACGACATTTTTCAAATCTGAGGTAGATCCACTGTCACATAAGCAATATATCGATAAATATTTAACCCTTGGATTGTGATCGCGAGTCACCGTTGCTATGGTGATGTCTGCCATCTGCAGAAGTTTGGAAACGCTCAAGCGGAAAACCAACAAATCCCTGCTCGTGCTTTTTCGCTATTGTTGCTTCTGGTTGGTAATATTTTCTGTTACTACAACTTCTTCTGGAGACAATTGCACTTGAATGTCTCAGTTGTCAGTTGTTGTCGTGGTTGTATTGTGTAAATCTGTTTTTGATTGTGGAGTGAAAAAGTTGCATGTTTATGTCGAACTCACTTTTAACTAGGCCAAGGCGAAACGGCTAAAAATGTTTTAAAATGATAAAGAATGTTCGATCAGTTGCTAGCGGTATTTCTTTTAGGATTAAAGACTGTTTTTTGTGTTTTCTAAACTCGATAAACGACATTTTACAAATCTGAGGTAGATCCACTGTCATTGCACTACACATAAGCAATATATCGATAAATATTTAACCCTTGGATTGTCATCACCGTTGCTATGGTGATGTCTGCCATCTGCAGAAGTTTGGAAACGCTCAAGCGGAAAACCAACAAATCCCTGCTCGTGCTTTTTCGCTATTGTTGCTTCTTCGTTGGGAGTATTTTCTGTTACTAAGCAACCTGCTGCAGAATAGACAATCTGCTTCCTGTTTACATCAGCTCATCGCTCATTGTACGTGAATGGTTACGCGAGGTTCCTTGTGGAGGTTGACGCTCGTGTGACTTGGAAAATGAACATGTGATACTGATATGTGATGAGGATTCTTTTGAATGTGAACATGCATTTCTATATTAACATTTCATGGTTCCTTCATCTGTCAACACACGCACAGTATTTTATATTTATATGTATCAACGATGTCCATTCAAATGTTTTTGATCAGGATCTGCAAAATAGTCCCTCTTCCTATTATTTTGGCTTGACCTTCAAGAGCTTTGGTCCTGCTGACCTGATGACATCAGAGCTGCTTTGCTTGTTATTATTAGGGACGGGAATCGGCAGGGACCTCCCGATACGATACTATCACGATACTTAGGTGGCGATACGATATGTATTGCGATTCTGTAAGTATTGCGATTCGATATTACGATTTCCTGGGATTTCTTTTGGTTATTTTTATGGAAAAATGTTGAATCATACCTTCAAATACAACACAGTCAAATTCACTTAGAGCTTTACCAGTTTTATTTCAAATATTAACATTAACTTAATGACTGCCGGGCAGCCAATAGAGAAAATAAATAAAGATGTGCCCTATTATTGTATAGCCCCTGTCAACTGCACACAAACTGACAGATTAAGAAATGTAAGCCACTTAGGCTACTTTTAAACAATAAATAAAAGTTAAAATTAAATAGAATGAATAAAAGTTTACTTAAAATATAAACTTTGAAATAAACAAAAAGTAGACTATTGTTGTTTGCATGTAGGCGATGCAAAGCTAGTGCTTGGGTATGTTTAGATTCTTGTGCAAAAACAAGAGCTGGTCAACATGCTCTGGGGTGATGTTGCTCCCCCAATATATCCCCCCGGTATAAACCAATAAATATGTTTTAAAAATCGATTTGGGAGGCAGCATATCGATTTAAAATCGCCATTCACAAGAATCGCGATTTGTAACTGAATCGATTTTTTTCCCCATCCCTAGTTATTATAATCACGTTTTAGAAACGTACAGAAATCTCTATTCTGGAAAGCAGTGGTGGATTAACTGTTTTGGTAGTGAAGCATAAAGTCCTCTGGACTCAAGTGTCATCCACCCACGTCTTGTGGTTCTGTGTTTGTTTACTTAAGGGATGTGAGGGGAAAATGATCTTTTTAGATGTTTTTGTTATGAACCAGCGACGTCTACAATTCTGCTCCAGTGTCAGCATGCGACCAGCGTGGGGGGTGCTTGGTTTACACAGTCCAGACAGATCAGTGTTATCACAAATCCGAGCGTGCAGCCGATCCCTGGTGCAGATCATCTTTGATACTATGCAGTGGGACGTGCAGGAGCTCTTGTTTCTGCTAAGTTGAAACAGATTGGCTGTTGCTGTAGCCTGCGTAGCACAGGCTGCTGTGTGCTGTGGTTTGTCCCTCAACTCGCTGCTCTGACTCAGTCTAAGACAGCAAAACACACACACGCACACACACACAGACACACACACACACACACGCCTACTGTCTTCAGCTGCTGTGCACGAGCAGAATGCTGGGAAGAGGAGAAGAGCGGCGCTGCTTCCACTCCGCGCTGCCTTCCTGCTGTCAGAGCGATGGCCTACATTCTCGCCTGGAAAAAAAAAACAAAAAAGGCTTGTGCAGCAGACTGTGTGAATTTGTGAGGGTTGGAAGGAAATGGAGGGAAGGAGAGAGGTAAAGGAGAAGAATGAGAGAAACGGACAGACTGCACAGTACAGGAAGGAACGGAAAGGGCAAGCGAGAAAACAGAGCACGGGGAGTAGTTGTTGTTGTGAGTTAACCGTCCGAGTCCCGATGGCACGTTTTCTCTTCTGTGAACAAGGTCAGGAGGACTCAAGAAGAAGATCTGCACAGTAGTTTTCATTTCCAGTGTGGATGTGGGTTGGTGATGATGTGTGTTAGAATGATAATACAGAGAATAGAGAAGGTATAAGAGGTAGAGAACCTTTCTTCCTCGGTGTTTGATTCTCTGCTGATGTGACCTGGATGTGTGTCTGTGGCCTGAGGACGCTGTCAGGTGACTTAGAGGAAGTTTAACAGTTATCATCTTGGCAACATATTGTGTGAGCACATCTTTTGTGAAGCGAAGCTGGATTGAAACTGGGTTGCAAAGGCTGTTCTTTAGTATTTTCAATGGATGACATCCCAAACAAACACAATACAAGCTCCTGAAGTCACATCATGTGTCAAAGGATCAAAAAAAGATTTAACCCCAGGTAGAATTATGTCAGTTTAATAATATCTCAAAAACGTTTCATCTCTTCATCAGTTATCCCTTAACAGTTAAACTTCTTTTTATTTAAAGCCACTGAAAGATGCTGTAAATTAGCTCCCATGATATATGTATTAACACATGATTACTAGGGGTGGGAATTGGCAAAAATGTGACGATTCAATAGTCCCCCATATTATTCAAAGGCATTACAAAAAATGAGGAAAATAAGACTGCTCAACTCACTTCAAATGTCACATTTAATTCTGTGAACAACATTGTCTTCTACACATTAACTGAAGTGCAAAAACTTTGTCCTTGAACATTCAGGACACAGGACCTTTGTAATTATCTTCTGAATAGGAGACCTCTCACATGAACGCTGAGCTCAATCGTATAATAAGAGTAACCTAGAGCTTCAATCAAATTGAGACCTGCAAGGTCATGACCCAAAATGTTAAATTCATTTGGGAATATTGGCATTTTTGTTCAGAAAAAGGAGTTGGTCAACATGCTCAGATGTTAAAGTTCCTCTGGGCCGTTACTATATCTCCTGCAGTGGAGAACATCCTTTCCTCATACACACTAGGTATCTTTTAAACTCTGAAACTCTCCTTGTCATTTTTTTTTAAATATTGCAATACTTTGTGCTACAGTATCGATGTAATCGCGGCCGCAAAATATCGCGATACTGAACAGAATCGATTTTTTTCCCCCACCACTAATGATTACGTTGTATTCTTACTCCCTGAAGAGTTTGGCAAACAAACAGATTCTCTCTCAAAGTGCATTGCAATTGTTTCATCTGCCCAAACAGCAGGAAAACTGGAAATGCAACCACATCATTACCTCGTCTAATTACGTGACTGTAACCAGTGGCAGGTGACTGTCGGAGAAAAGGTCTGACTGGAGTCCTGTGGTCGACCCAGCCCAACGTGAGCATCTGCTAACGATTTCACTTTTGATTCCTGTGCAGTGGCCACTTCACACCCGCTCCTGACTCGGGGGTCAGAGACGAGTGAAACCAGGTGAAGCTGTAGAGACGTGAGTGAGAGCAGGTGAGACAGTGAGAGCAGGCGTAAGGACACTGGAACTCTGTCCTCTAATTAGCATCGTTAGAAACCTCAGTGCTCTGGGTGAATAGAGGGTGGAAGAGCGTTTATCTGTTTCGGGACTCGGAGGATAAACGCAGTGATTTATTGCCCAGTAGCAGTGATCAACATCGACTGAGTGAAACCGAGCGTTTACAGGAAGGAAGTGGCTTGTTTGTGGTGAACGCCGGCTGTGAAATTACAACTGAGGGTTTCATAATATTGTGGTTTGTTATCTTTCCACCCACTCGTTATATTGAGGAAAAACACATTTGAATTGTGTCTTCAACCAGTTTTCACCCCGTCAGGTTTGTTTGTTTGTTGGTGGGAGTGTTTGTTTGTCAACATGATTAAACAAACAACTTCTCAGTGCACTTTAACTTAAAAACTCGAGGGGAGTTTTGTGCGATGTCATGTGGCTGCACCCTCTAGCATGTGAGGCCTTTTTGAATTCAATGGTTGAATGCTGTTCACATGTTGCAAGCGTGACTCACTGTGCCGCCTCTTCACGTGAAGCAGCAGTTATCGATTATGGCTTTTTTACAGGGAAGAAGCTGATTCGCTTGGTCGACGTGATTATCCAATAAACATCGTATGATATGTGCCAGGTCAGAGGTCAGAGGTGGTGGAGATGATCTGTAGCCGTGACAGTGACGAGTCTCCAGGGCAACGCTGGTCTTCAAATCTCAATTACTGCACGGACAGAACTCTTATGACATTAATTTGCTGACCTTTTTATAAAGGCTGTAAAGAACATCCTCAGCAATTCTTTATGTTTCAGACTAGTTATGCTAACAGAAAGTTTATAAGCCTGATAAGCATAGTTTTCATGAGGTGGGAGAAGAAGTTATTTCTCCATCTTATTCACCTCTTATTTATTTATTAGCTTTCAAAAGGGAAATCCCGCTGAATCACAGATGAAGCATCTTACTCTGTTAACAAAGACCGGATATATTACATGCATTTATAATTATTATAATTATAGATGCCTTCCATTACTATGAGATGTATGATTGTCACCTGGTCACGCTCATATCTGAAAGTATTTATGGTCTCTGTTAATTATTAGGTCTGTGTTTATTCTTCTCACTCATAGTTCCTTCTTAAGTTTGACTTATTCTAACCCTGTTGTCGAGGGGAGTCGGTCTGAAGCGTCTCTTCTGTCCCCGGACGTGGTCCAAAGAGACGTCCGTCCAGCGTCTCTTACGTCCTCTCTCAGGTTTTCATCTCCACGTCTTTTCAGCTGCACCTGACGTAGAAGTATGATTGGAGGAAAAACAGGTTTGGTGGCAATGCGAGTGATGACCGCACAAAAAGGTGTCAAGTCACTGACTACACAGCAGACAGCAGCTCACTGTGGGAACTCAGGTTGAGGAGAGAGACTGTGTTTACATACGTGCAGCGACGGTTTGAAACCAGAGTGAACCGGCAGCGGTGAGTCGATCTCTGCTTCTTCCTTTTGGGCTTACCACCAATCTGAGCTGGATTTGAGTTATTAAATACATAGTAAGGGATGCTATCTTGAGATCTGGATGGATTAAAGATCTGAACATTTGAAACTAAAGTGAGAAAATACAGTTTTTCTTTGCTCCTGTGCATGAATTAGATTTTCTTTTATATATATAATACACTCAAGTCTTTTTAAGTTTACTCTATTTCAAATCTTTTAGTCTTTGAGGGACATTCCTCACTGGTTTTGTGTCCACACTTTGTTTTTGTTTTTAAATGGTTCCTGAAGATCCAGTGTCGAGCACCACACTAACAAACACAAGACGAGGAAACTCACCACGAGAAAAAGAAAGCGCTGTGATTACGGGACACATCGAGCTGTAATTATTGACCTTATCAGCTGTAATTTGCCAGTAAGTCAAAACCACTTCACCAGATAGTGGGAAAAAACAGCTCACACTTCCTCTTTCCTGTTTTCAGCTCAAATGGATGAAGTCCCTTGTAAAAGAGACTTTCCGCCTCAATGGAACTAACCTGATGATGCAAAGGATAATTAATTCAATCATTTAAATGAATTGTATTTGTTTGATTAATATTGATATAAATAAGACTCCCTAAGAAAGCTAAACCACAACCCTCTCTCCAGTTGTTTACAGGTAAATCCTGCTGCTGCCTCTTTATCACACACGGGCATTTTATTAGGTGCATGTAGCTGAAACTAGTGCAGCCGTCCTGCAGTAAATCCAACCTTCATGAAGGTTTTATTGCTTCAGATAGTGTCCATGCCACTTTAGGAGGCTGCGGCTTAGTGTTGCTGTTGAATCGTTCGGCCGTTTCATTCCACGCCGGCTGAACGAGTAACAGAACCATCTCTCTGTGTTATTCACTTCCTCCGACGTGATCAAACAGTCGGATCAGAATCTCTCTGCAGCAGATGTGGTCAAATCTGAGCTGCACAAACCGTCATGAGGGAAAAATGTATTCCATTTGACTGCAGGGGTTTCAGAGAGGTGTTTCAATGTTCCGTAACAAGGTGTTGAACTCCGAGTGCCGCGGCATGTGATGCCTTTCCTCTCATTAACCGCATATCTAATTGGTTTATTTCAAAGAAGAGCAGACGTCTGATCCTGGAGTCCTTAATTGACCTTCCTTGCCGATAGCATGTGCTTGTGTGAGCCGGCAGACAAGTTCCACATCTGTGCCGCTGGTCACGTAGACCTTGTCCTTGCCCTGGCTTTGATAGAAGAGACATAAAGACAGTTTGGCAGTTCCAAAACAAGTCCTTCCTACAAGCTGGGACTAGAGTTGGGACCAAATCTGGTGAAAGACACATGCAGCTTCCTCTCGAACTCCATGAAATCAAGGACAATGTGAAATACAGGCTTGACTCGTATTGAAGACATGCACAGCTACAGTTAAAGACACGAGGTGTGGATGTGAGGTTCCGGAGTAGGGCTGGGCGATTTTTCGATCCCGATTCGGGATCGCGATAAAATTTTGATCGATTTCGATTATCTCCTCGTGACATGTATTCGATCTCACGTGGCAAAAGTAAGCGCAACAACAGTGTCGGAGTCTGCCGGCTGCCGTCTGCAGTTAGGACACGCCCACTTCCCATCGTGAGAGCTGCTGCAGTTGCGAGTTGAAAAAATGAGTGAAACTGAAGTCGGGGACAGTGAAAATAATGCCGAATGTGAGAGCGACATCCCTACATCACCCGGAACCGAAGACATTTTCGAAAAAAAGCGTAACGCGACGTCAGTTGTGTGGAAGTGGTTTGGATACGGCTAAAAGGACGAGGAGCAGACGAAGCCGGTCTGCAAAATATGCCGGCGGTCGGTACCAGCCAGGACGGGAAACACCACAAACCTTTTCAATCACCTGAGACAGCTCCATCCCAGTGATTACACAGAGAGTTTGACTCTGCGGGCTCAAGTTTGCACGACACCAAACAAAGAGACAGGAAAGACCACTACGTCTCCCGTTAGCATCGCTAACGTTAGCATCGCTAACGTTAGCGATGCTATGTTAGCAAAACAACAGTCCATCCAGTCGTGTTTTGCAGCCATTGCCCCATATGAAAACAATCGAAGCGGGGAAAAAATATAACGAGCGCTTTTACTTATTGCTTAGCTACAGATATGATGCCCCTGAGCACAGTGGAGAGGGACGGCTTCAGGAAACTGATCAAAAACTACATATCGTGATAAGAATCGAGATCGATCAATATGGAAAAACATATCGTGATAACATTTTTTCCCATACCGCCCAGCCCTAATGTGAGGTTCCGGAGTGTGAGGCAGTGCTGGTATTAATTTCTCTATGTATGTTTAGAACATGTATACGTTGGCCGGATCCTTTTACCATCCTGCTGCAAGAAAGGCAACACTGCTTCTCCTGAGCACACATGCACATCTGGAGCGAGTCCAGATCTTTATTAAATAAGCTTGATGTCTTTACTCGCGGATGTTGTCACTCTTGCCGATGAAGTTCCAGCTTTGCATGTCACCACCAGTACCTGAAATCTCAGTGCGCTCACTTTCTTAAAAGATTAATATGCTATATTTAATTCAAGGCAGAAATGAGAATGAGAGTCAATGATATCAAAAGCAGGGATGGACATTTTGTTCAAATACTTTTTGTTTGTGTTGTGTAGGGTTTAGAGAGATGAAGCTTGTTGTAAAACACACATTTTCACCTGTACCTGTTAACTCAGTATAGGTCGTAAACTCGGGTTTCATTTTGATTGATATTTTGATGAATATGATTGACAGCCGAGAGGTATACGACCTCGATACCGTTGCCGCTGTGCACACTCAGCGTTTGTAAACAGGATGTTTTGGCTTCAAGAAAGTGGGATGAAAACGAGACGTGTTGTCCATAGTTTATGTTGTATAAATAGTTTATGGTTTTGACCTGCAGGTTTTTGATTTCATGTTTTCCTTACCCGGGGCAGCAGCCAAACGAAGATGTCCTTGCAGCTCCGCGTTCAAAGGTTTAGGACTGTCAACCGATCGTGTTTCACATCAAATCTAAATGTGATGAGTTGTTTCCCACAGAACAAGGAAAGTGGTTCCAACTTTTCAAAACCATCACACGTACTTATGACTGTGACTCCGGCTGCAGATTTGAAAACTGCACTGTAACGCACAGCTGCAAGTTTCTCCAGACGGAGTGACTGATGTGCATGTTGCACCGGGGGGGGTCAGATCTGTGTCAGCGGAACAGATGGAGACAGGAACCGTGGAGGGACGCTAGATCCAGTCGGACATTTACAACCAGATAATAATGACCAGAGCTCAGACTCGTCCAAACACGAGGATCAGGACCAGGATCAGGACCAGGACCAGGATGTGTTAGGAGACCAGGGAGCTGTGTGTTAACAGTGTTTGCTGTCCTGGCTCCTAAACGGTGGAATGAGCTCCCCATCGACATCTGGACATCAGAAAGTTTACACATCTTCCGCCGCAAACTAAATCAGAATCAGAATCAGAAGTATTTTATTACCAAGTACATTCACACATAAAAGGAATTTGCTCTGGTTATTGGTGCAAACAACGAACATAGAAACATAAAAACGCAATAAATACAACATACATAGGAGAGCAAAAAAAATAGGAAACCAGTATATATTTACTCACTGTTTACTTCTTATTTACTCACTTTTTACCAATATTTATACAAAGTAACGTTTATTTTGACATAAACATTTCTGAATAAAAATATATAAAAGATAAAAGATATAAAAAGTGAAGTAAAAAGTGAAATGCTAAATGCAAAACAGTGAACAGTTTCAGATTGCAATATGCAATGTAATGCAGTATAATATAATATGATATGATATAATGTGTTAATTTAACACATCCTAGAGGTGTGGGGGGTGGAGTAAAAGTCCGAGTCAGGTGGGGGTCCCGGGCCTTGTTGATAAGGCCCACTGCAGTCGGGAAGAAGCTGGTCTTGTGGCGGGAGGTTTTGGTCCTGATGGCCCGCAGCCTCTTCCGACTATACTTTGAATACAAAATTTAAAAAATACTAACAATTTTTGAAACTAACAATTTAGTAGCACTGAAATGTCACTTACTTATAGCATTTTGTAGTTTTGCTTTATTTTTGAAGAAATTGTACTTTCTTGATTCTTGTTGTTCTTGGTTTGTTCCCTCGGGGTTGATGCACTTATTGTGAGTTGCTTTGGATAAAAGCGTCAGCTAAATGAAATGTAATGAAATGTAATGAAATGTAATGTAATGTTATGTTTGCATTTTTACGTCCGCAAGTCTTCGCTTTAAGGTTTTATTGACAGAAATATTTGAACTAGAGGAAGCTATGAAATAGTGGTGGGGAAAAAAATCGCTTCTGTTCAGTATCGCGATATTTTGCGCCCACGATTATATCGATACTGTAGCACAAAGTATTGCAATATTTAATAAAAAAAATAAATTATTATTATTTTTTTATATTTATTTACAATTATATATGTAACAGCCCCTGGCTGGCAAAGCATGACAAGGAGAGTTTCAGAGTTTAAAAGATACCTAGTGTGTATGTGGAAAGGATGTTCTCCACTGCAGGAGATATAGTAACGGCCCAGAGGAACTTTAACATCTGAGCAGGTTGACCAACTGCTTTTTCTGAACAAAAATGCCAATATTCCCAAATGAATTTAACATTTTGGGTCATGACCTTGCAGATCTCAATTTGATTGAAGCTGGAGGTTACTCTTATTTATATGATTGAGCTCAGTGTTCATGTGAGAGGTCTCCTATTCAGAAAATAATTACAAAGGTCCTGTGTCCTGAATGTTCAAGGACAAAGTTTTTGCACTTCAGTTAATGTGTAGAAGACAATGTTGTTCACAGAATTAAATGTGACATTTGGAGTTAGTTGAGCAGTCTTATTTTCCTCATTTTTTGTAATGCCTTTGAATAATATGGGGGACATGAATCGCAATATATCGCAGAATCGAATCGCAATACTTGCAGTATCGCAATATATCGCAGAATCGCAATACTATTGAATCGTCACATTTTTGCCAATTCCCACCTCTGCTATGAAATATCATTATCATACGAGGACACTCCCAACGTGCCTGGTTATTTTCCGGATGGTGACCCTGTTGTCTTCAGATCGATTCTTCATATATTTTAAACCAGGATTCATGATATTGAATGAAAAACCTACAGTACTTAATATTCATATCGTTTTCTTTGTCTTTCCAGTCTGAGGCCAACAGGCCCCCCCACCCCTGCACCGGGGATGGTGCCTTGCGACAGAGTGGCTGTGGAGCCATAACCTCACCAGCAGCACCAGCAGCACCACCAGCAGCAGCTCCATCATCTCGACTCTGAGACCACCACTGACCTCACCCCCCCCTCCAGGCTCCCCTTCCTCTTCTAAGCTTTGCTCAGAGCCCTGGACAAGGCCACCACAGACACCACATGACTCACCCACTGGAGCCCTAGATCAAGTGAGTGCAGCCGCTCAGCGTTGTGTGTCTGTCTGTGTGTGTCTGTGTGTGTGTGTGTGTGTGTGTGTGTGTGTGTGTGTGTGCTGCAGTACGTCTCCCAGGTGAATACAGTGTCGCAGCCTGTGGCACGTTCTGCAAACACCCCTGCTTATTATTCAGGGTCGATTCCCTCTGAATATCCCTGGAATAATCTGTCATATCGATTGGGGAATGTGTGTAAATGAGTTTCTACCTGAGGCTGAAGGCCATGTCGGTAGGATGGACGTTTACAAATGATGTGCCGGTGCATACATTGATTTATAAAACAAATTGTTAATACAAAACCAAACCCTTTTTTTTTTCCTTTGTGCATTTTAAGATCTCTTGAATAAGAGACACTTTCCTGCCTCTGGAACCTGAGGGAGCAGCTGTGTGTGTGTGTTCTCATTTACGCCGCACGCTCGGTTGGCTGAATCTGTGAAAGCCACTGTCTCCGTGCAGACTTCTCCGGCACGTCAGTTTAATTATAAAAAAGGCCGGTTAGTTCATGCTTAAAAGATAGTTTGGAGGAAAAGCACCAGGAAGATAACACCCCCTCCTCCTCCTCCTCCTCACCGCTCTCTCTCTTTCTCTCTCTCTGCATTATTCTCCTGCACCATGTGCTCTGAGATCCAGGGCCCCAGCAGGTTTCCCATCAGCCTCCCATGGCGCCTCTGGAGTTGAAATGAGGACACACACACACACACACACACACACACACACACACACACACACACACACACACACACACACACTCGCTCACAGATTACAACGAGGCAAATTTACGCAGCGGAGACCGGTGGCGTTCAATAAGCGATGAATATTCACGTGGGGGTTATCTGTCTGGCAGAGGACACGTTCGGAGGTGGATGCTATTCTAATAAATGTGGATCTTCTTAAAGTATTGTGTCGCCATTTTAAGGATTAAGAATGGAATGTAAATGTTTTATGTGCATAGAAGGGGGGCGGCTCCCTTTTCATGGCCTATAATAGAATTTGTTTTAACATTTGGGTTATGCATATTGTATGATTCGCTCGTACCATTTCCCTCGTGCGTCCTTACACTAGATCTGGGTTTTCTGCTCCCATTGTTGCACGGATGAGAGAAGTGTGTTAGTGCAGCACGCAGTCCTCCGGCTGCAGCTCGGCTCTGCAGACGGCTCCACGCTATGTATTCCATACACTCAGCTGTAGTAGCGTCGGTGGAACTGAGCCGAGTCCAAGGTTATTTCTCACTCTCGGTAAACATCCTGGATCTGGGTCTACACAGATGGTGGGAAACAATGGACTGAGACTTAACAGGGCATTCAGTCCAGGAGCCGGGACTCTTAAAGGACCACAGGCTGCTTCTGTTTCTGTCATGTTTACCACAAATCATGCATACATGCATTTCTCGTCTTTTACGCTTCGATGGTTGGTTTCTTTTAATTCCAGTAAACTAGAACGGCACTTGTAGAAACCCATATCTCCGCCAATCCCACCAGCTGAGATCAGATGCATCCAGATCATAATCCAGTTCTGCACCATCTTTCACCTCCTTATAGATATGTCAGATTTTTAATTGTACCAAGAAGATCTCTGCATTATTTCTTGATAAATTCACAAAAACACAAAAGTGAATTATTTCTTCCTTGGCCTATTCCCCATCCTTCCTTTGGAAACATAACCTCCTTGATGGAGGAAAGTTTAGAGACTTTAGAGATGATTTCATTGAAAATCAAGTGAAGTGCTGAATCTATTAATTCATTTTGAAGCGAACACATGGAAACCAGCTTCTTAAATGTGAATACCTGCAACAAGGAGGTTGTGTTTCCATTTCTTTGTGTTATTTAGCAGCATTACACACAAACTACTGTTCACCAGTCCTTTAACTCGGTGACTTTAGTTTTATTGTTTGTGTGTCACAGTTGATTGACCGTAACATTTCATACAGCACTTTGAGCTGCATTTCTTGTAATAAGGATGCTACATAAATAAAGTTTATTATTATACGACACAATATAAATAATCGCAGCCAAACCTATAATCATAACAAGTGAAACAGATCAGGGCGAACCCCGAGGGAACAAAAGGAAACCGCAACAGAAGAGAACTAAGCACAGGAGATCATTAACATCAAATGATATGAGGAATGATTACGAGTAATTAAAATAATAAACAAAGCGACTCACCAGGAAACCAGCTGTCACTGTCAGTAAACTGTTGAGGTATTTTAAAAACCTTATTACTTTTGTCAGTTCTATTGTTGTTTTTTCCGTGCAGCAGATTTTCCGGTCAGTTTGCTCCGACAGGTTCGATTCCCGGCATCTTCAGCCATGTTTACATGTGACTGCAGTTTGAAAAATATGGGTCAGATGAACATGCCACACGTAATAACTACTTTCCAGGTGCATCCACCCGATTTCTCTGTGGTTTTAGTTGTTGGTAAATTAGTTTTCTTTGTCCCGCTTATAACTTATCTGCAGATTTGTGGGAGGAAGGAAATGGATTTAACGTGGCTCATCTGCAAAAACTAACCGAGACTTAATCTTTGACTCTGTATCCATGTTTTTATTGATTTATTATTCAAGCTCTTCTACGCAGATGAAGCCTTCTTCATGTGCATCGTAATAAAGTTAGCTGGGCATGATGATGCTTGCAGGCCGGGTAATATTTATTAGCTTTTGTAAAGTAATATTGCAGCCGTCTCTTAAATTTAGCAAATTAAATCACTGTGCTCTGCTCAAAGTGAAGGTCACGACATTTATTTCAATACTAAATCACATCTCGGCCTCTTTTAAATTGAAGAGACGACACATAATCAATAATCAGACCTTGTTTTGGTAAAGAACATATTTTTGTAAACAATTATTGCGATTGCTTTGTTGATTTGTCGAGTAAAGTGACACAAGGCGTTTTCCAGACATAAACATGATCGGACAATCGCCGTGACGATAAGATCTTTCTATTCTAAGTTCGGGAGAAATTCTTTTGCATGTCTGAAAGCAGCTGTTTGCCTCTTATAGTTTATTTACTGATTAACAATGAAATCTCCTCCATGCAGTTGTGTCTTCACGCTGCAGCTCAGTGAAACGTGCTGCAGCGAACACAAGGCCGTGCACACGTCTCGTGCACACGTCTCGTGCACACGTCTCGTGCACACGTCTCGTGCACACGTCTCGTGCACACGTCTCGTGCAGCACGTGAGAAGATGGCTGCACCGTGGCCTTGTTTGACAGAAGCTCTATACATTCCCTGGTCATGTCCTATATTCCACGGGGGGGGGGGGGGAGGGGCCTTAGCAACAGTGACTGAGCTTCTCATGGACTGTACCAAGTCAGTAGAGCACAGAGAGGGGGGGGGGGGAGGCGTGTGCATATATTACTGAAATTAGCTTAAATAATAGAGTATGATCCGGTTAGAGGTTGTATTTACTTTAGTCGTATTAATAATGGATCATAATGAGTTGTCAGTCTTGCTCTCTTTTCTCTCTCCTCTCACATTTACACTGTCCTGCCTTCACCCCCACCCCCCCCCCCCCCTCAGATGTTACAATAAGAGCAAACTGTGAACGCTGTCATGTGTTAAATATCCCCGAGTTGCCCACATTGAGTCGTCATGCGAAAAGTTCATTTCAGGCCAATTTAACGGCAGAGATTTGTTTATTTAGAAAGCGTATTGTTTTATGCTACCTGGCTGAAGATGTAGATGTCGTTGGTTACTTCCGCCAATTGTGTTTTCGCCCGGCTTTGTGTGAGTGCAGATCCAAATAAACTATTGTCAGGGTTGACTTTACTACATGAACTTCCTTGAGATAATATGTGTTGTGATTTATTGCTATGCAGATACAATTAAATCAAAGTGAATCAAACTGGAAACTATTATTATTATTGACTTCCACGATGGCAAAGCATTTCCTTTGAATGTCCCTTTTCCACTATTTTCAAACATCTTATCGGCAAAAAGATTGATGTAGAAGATAACGATGCAGATTGATAATCAAAATAATCAGATTATTATTCTAGTAACGATGTTCGAGCAGCAACAAACAAGATGAGCAGAGACGTGAACCGGTGCATCAGAATCAAAAGGAACCTGCTGACATTGTTATGATGTGGATGAAAAGCCGGCTAGCAAGTATAACAATATTAATCATAAACACTTATCAGGTGGGAGGAGCTGCTGCTATATGACACATAATCATAATGGTGGGGAAACAGGAGAGACCAAAAATATAACGGTGGTTGTTGATGGCTTGTCGACTGATGACCACACGCACCCGGCTTCCCTCGGCGCTTCGGCTGTTTGTTAGACAACGTGTTAATATACGTGAGTTAATATAAATAAAATCATCTGCATAGAGCCTGGCAGAGTGCAGGGTGTCCACTGGGTTCTCGGTAAATCATTAAATGTAACTGCAGTGTAGTTTATATTCATGCTGACAATAAATTACACCCCTGTTGACTTATTGCCAAGAATATAAAGGAATATAAAGTGCACGCATTACTTGGGCTTGTCAACAATCATAAACGATCAGGCACACGGGCGCCAAGGTCATTGTGAAGAGATGGAAACTTTCTCCTCTGCTCACAAGTGTCACATCAGAGCGGAAACAATCAGTTGATCTGGAGGTTATTGACTTTTTTCTGTTCTGAAATCAAATAACTTGGCAAAACACGACAAAATACATATACTTTGAAGTTATATTACATTTATTCATGGATTGCAACTTACATCTCTTCACATGCTTCCGTTTCCTTCAGTTTCATCTTCTTTGTTTGATTTATTGCTTTGGATTTAAAACCCTAACGCCTGATAAATTAAAAGGCTTTTAAACTTTAATGTTTGGTTAAATTAATCGTGCAGGTTCACTGATAAATGCACACGGTATGCCTCATCAAATGTTGCCAGCGTTCCCTGTTGCCATGGTTACTCACCCCTGAATCTGCAGGATCGAGTGAATGAAAAATTCAGACTGAAGAGGCAAGTCCAAGATCTACAAGACAAAATATTAGGGAGGTATCTACATATAATGCTTCAGATCTATATCACAGAAAGAATATATGTAGAATCTGAGAAACATAAACAGGACGTTGATTCGTTTCTGAGCTGTGGTTCAAAACCCAAATATTTTATTGTCGTCGTTATTGATGACAAATTGTCGACTTGTCATTTTATCTCTACATTCTTCAGACATCCGCTTTCCTTATGTATTTGGATGCTTATTTGTTTGTGTTTTGGAGAACGACCATATGCAAATATCTCCTCCTGTCATCTTGTTCTTGTTTTTCCTCGGCTGTTCTAAAAACAAACTGAACTGTGACCCGACGCTGAAGTTCATGCACTGTGTGAACCTTACCACCGGCGTTATGCCACGACAATATACAAATATACCTTGTGTGTGTGGCCGTAGCTGCTCTTATGTAACAGATGATTGTGTCTGGAAACAACACCCTGCGGTTTCTCTGAAGGTACTCGAAGAAAAACACAGATTTTCACTCGAAATAACAGAGATTATCCTGACAGGAAAAAAAACAAGAGCAAGGGTCGTTGTGGTTTTTCTTTATTTGGTTTCTGACCCGTCTCTTTATCATGTGTTTCCTCTCTCTCAGGTCAGTTGAAGCTGAAAGATGAGTGCAGTAGGGGAAAGCCCCCTGGACCCTGCCACGCCGGAGTCACGCAAGAGGAAGGGCTCGCCATGCGACACATCAGGGCAAAGGTAAAGACACAACCACGTCGGTGACACCACATTCATAAGCAGAAGTATACAGTGCAATTAAATTCCTAGCAGGAGGGATGTGCTTTGATATTAATGGACCGTGGGTACGCTGAGAACGAGAGACAAGTGTCCTCCTGCGTCTTCTCTGCGCTGAGAGAGACAGAGGCAGCTTTCACTCAACTTTTCATAACTTCACCTGGAGGAATCGTGTGTGAAAGCAAATGTCAGATTTAGTAAAGATGGATATAAATCAGACTCATACAAAGTCTATGAAATGTCCCGTTGAGCCGACGTGCAAACAGATCGAACGCTGAAACTGGCTGAGGATGCAAATTGGATTCGATGACGTCATTAACTTATTTATCAGGTTATTTCAGTTCCACAGTTTCAGCTGCAATCCTCAGATTTGACTCTGTTCAGTCAGATGTCAGGTTTTGATCTCGTCTTTTTAACTTTTATCGGAATTTTCCCAGTTATGTTGATCAATAAAGTTTCATCTCATCTGGTCTGACGCGACAGTCCAAAGAAAAAGCCTGATTACAAACTAACATAACAATGAACATTTTAAAGCATTTAATCAGGGAATCGAACGGTTTTAGATTCCAGTTTGTCCTTTCAGATTATTTTAGCAGGAATATGTCCAGAGAATTCACAGTGAGAAGATGTGTTCAAGACATTTCTTTTTTTTTTTTAGAACTTTATTGAAGAGAAACACAAACATTCCTTGACAACATCACAAATTATATATGACAGACTGATTAGTGAAAAAATAATAAAGAAATATGTGGACAGTTAAGACATTCCATCGTACCACAGGATTCCCCTCAGTTAGAGAGGTATCCTGCAATAGGTTCCCACCTCCTCACAAAAACATCAGACCTTAATTGTAATAGAGCAGTTAAAGCCTCCATTCCATACACCTCCCTCAGCTTCTGTTTCCACTGTAGGTGGCTGTGGATTCAACCATTTTATTGTCACCATTTTCCTAGCAGTCATCTTGTGTACATGCCTTCAGGAGTTGGATCGAAAAGAAACTGACTTGGGGTGAATAGTATATTAATTCCCAAAACTGTATCTATCTCGCTCTTTATCCCCTTCCAGAAAGGAAGCATCATTGGGTTCAAGACATTTCTAACACGCAACAGACGCAAAACTGGAAAAAAACTAAAACAAAATACACGTAGGAGACAAAGAAGAAGATGTCAGCTTGTGGTGATAAGACCTGAAGGTGTTGATGAGCTCCTGGGATTTTCCAGGTGTTGGTAACGAGTCTGACTCGGACAATCTCCTGGAAATATGTGAAAGACAGAAACTCCGGAGAATGTCCTGACCTCCTTTACGTTGAATCGTTACACAGAACGATTTAAATAAGAGGAACAAGAGTCAGAAAGTTGTTTTCTGTGTAAACAGTTGTGAGTCTGTGGAACACGCTGTGTGGTGAAGGTCAGACTCAGCTGCAGTTTGGGTCAAAGGTCAAAACGGGACATGCAGTGACCAAACAGTGAATGTACTCACTGTCCTGTGTGTGTTTGTGTGTGTTTGTGAGTCAAAAAGGGGCAAAATAAGTGATGTAAGCTGATGTAACAGGCCAGTTAGCGTTTCTCCAGCAGCTACTGACCAGCACATTCACACACAGCAGCGTCTCTCCCTCCTCCCTCTCCCTCCCTCGCTCGCTCGGTTACCACGCCTGTGTGTTCTGGCCGGCCAATGCACTGACCTACTTTTGCTGTTGTCGTCTCACACACACACACACTCTCACACACACTTGCATATACACACATCTCTTTTTCTTTTTTTCCCCATGTTTACCACATACCTTGCTGCAACTCGTCGCTCTGGAAGTATATTATTGCAACTGGAGAACAAGGATAAAGCACAAGGCAAAGAGGCTTGAGTTAAGGACGGATTGAACTTATGTTGCACCAGCGTTCAACTCTACACTAATGTATGAGAGTTTTACATAATATGAAAACAAACAACAGGCCGGGGGGTGAAAGGCCACAGCAATAACATGCATTACACAACCTACCTGTTTGTTTGTACCAGGCTCAAACTTTTCTCATTGGAAATATTTTGTTCTCTTATGTGTTTATGTTAAAAATTGCATTTAAGTAATTGATAATAATCGAATTAAAGATAAATCCAGTGTAATTTGATGTTTAATTTAGTATCATAGAAGAAATGTATTCACAGGTTTTGAAGCGGGAGTCAACAGTTCAGATTTATGCGTCGCTTTGACAACATTAAACCACGTTAAGTCAGTTCTACTCATTCTCTCTCTTTGTTTTTTTGTATCAGGGTCAAACCTTTTTTATTGAAAATATTTAGTTCTCTTATGTGTTTGTTAAAAATGACATTTAGATAGTTGATAATTATTTAGTAGTTGATAAAAATCAAATTAAAGATAAATCCAGTGTAATTTGATGTTTAATTTAGTATCATAGAAGAAATATAAACACAATATTCACAGGTTTTGAAGCGAGAGTCAACAATTCAGATTTGTGCGTCGCTTTGAGAACGTTAAACCACGTTAATTTAGTTATGCTCGTTCTCTTTGTTTTTTTGTATCAGGGTCAAACCTTTTTTATTGAAAATATTTAGTTCTCTTATATGTTTATGTTAAAAATGACATTTAGATAGTTGATAATAATCGAATTAAAGATAAATCCAGTGTAATTTGATGTTTAATTTAGTATCATAGGATAAATATATACACAATATTCTCAGGTTTTGAAGCGAGAGTCAACAATTCTGATTTGTGCGTCACTATGACAACATTAAACCACGTTAAGTCAGTTCTACTCGTTCTCTTTGTTTGTTTGTATCAGGGTCAAACCTTTTTTTATTGAAAATATTTAGTTCTCTTATGTGTTTATGTTAAAAGTGACATTTAGATAGTTGATAATTATTTAGTAGTTGATAATAATCGAATTAAAGATAAATCCAGTGTAATTTGATGTTTAATTTAGTATCATAGAAGAATTATATACACAATATTCACAGGTTTTGAAGCGGGAGTCAACAATTCTGATTTGTGCGTCGCTTCAAGAACATTAAACCACTTTAAGTCAGTTCTACTCGTTCTGTTTTTGCCTCCACAGCCGTGTTCACACCTGCACAGTCATCCATTCACAAGTGGACAGCTCTAAGTACTTAATGTGAAAGCACCCGAGGCGCTTTGAGGAAGAACTGAGATCCGAGCCGTGTACGACCACATTCTTTTAGCGGCGTGCACGACCACGTCCGCACGTTACATCCTCTGCAAAGACAGAAGCACGAAGCCCTTCAGTCACTTCTCAAATCGCTTTATTACGAGTGTGTCAAACATGTTGAAACTCATGTCACCTCCTCACGTGGGCCTTGTGTGTGTGTGTTTGTGTGTGTGTGTGCAGCCTGGAGAAGAGGAGGCGGGAGCTGGAGTGCCGCTACATCGAGGAGCTGGCGGAGCTGCTGTCGTCCAACATGGGCGACATCGCAAGCCTCAGCGTGAAGCCCGACAAGTGCCACATCCTCAAGAGCACGGTGGACCAGATCCAGCAGATCAAACGGCGTGAGCTGGGTGAGCGAAGACACACACGCAGACACACACACACACACACACACACTTGTTACAACCATGTACTGTGTGAGTTGACAATTGCTGAAACTAATAAAATTAGACTGTGTATCTTCCCAACGACGTCTCCTCTTCCACTTCTGACAAAAAACAACAAACATATATATCGAAATGTCATTTCTATAAATATAAAGAGTTGACTCTCACTGAATACAGAGTGTATATACATATATATATATATATAAAACACAATATTTATATATGGAACGCCTGAGGGTGTTTTCACATCTACCGTGTTTGGTTCATAAATACAATTCTGAAAACACATTCCTTGTTTGTAGGGCACGTTTTTATGTCTCTGTGGTTCAAGTCTCAAAGTTTTAAAAGTGACTTCACGACTTAGAGCTGCAGCTTCAGATGTGATGTGAGCGATTAATGTTTTTTTTTTAGGTCTTATTTGTGTTTTGTTGTTTTCTTCCCGGCAGAGAAAGCAGCTCTTCTGTCCCCAGATGACGAAGTGCAGAAGAGCGACATCTCCTCCAGTAGCCAGGGGCTGGTGGAGAAAGAGGCACTGGGGCCCTTGCTGCTAGAGGTGAAGAGCAGACACACGCACACACACACACACAGACACACACACACACACACACACACACACAGACAGCAAATCATCCTCACTACTACTGCTGCTGACACTTTTTCTTTTACTCCAGCTCAAACCCACACAGTCTAACTTCCTTCTTCTCTCTCTCTCTCTCTCCTCCAGGCCCTTGACGGGTTCTTCTTCGTGGTCAACCGGGAGGGCCGCATCGTCTTCGTCTCTGAGAACGTGACGAGTTACCTCGGGTACACCCAGGAGGAGCTGATGACCTCCAGTGTCTACAACATCCTGCACGTGGGAGACCACAACGAATTTGTGCGGAATCTGCTGCCCAAAAGCCTCGGTGAGTGAGTGAGCGGGCGGGGGGGGCGTGGGTTTGAACGCCACACGTGATTTGGCTCCGGACGCCAGCGGCTATTATTTTTTAAAACATACTTAGCAATTACATTTTCAGTATCCTCAAATGTGACAGTTTCCATGCCAATGAAACCTCTTAAAGAGGCTGTGAAGCGGAGGAGGAGAAGAAGTTCTTTGGCAGCAGAAATCTGTGTAAAGTCCCTAATTCCAGATAATTCACTGAGTTTATTGATGGAAAATACTGTCGCTAAGGAGAGTTTGAATAGCTGTGAGGAAAGGTGGGAGGATGGACCATGAACATTTTTTAATTAACACTGTTTTAAGTGGTTCAGGCGACGCTGGGAAATCAGTCCGAGAGGAAAGCGTCAGAGCGGCGAGGGAAGAGAGGAAACAATGAAACATTTAGATAGTTGATAATAATCGAATTAAAGATAAATCCAGTGTAATTTGATGTTTAATTTAGTATCGTAGAAGAAATGTATACACAATATTCACAGGTTTTGAAGCGAGAGTCAACAATTCAGATTTCTGCGTCGCTTTGAGAACAATAAACCACTTTAAGTCAGTTCTACTCGTTCTCTTTGTTTGTTTGTGTCCGGGTGAAACCTTTTTTTATTGAAAATATTTAGTTCTCTTATGTGTTTATGTTAAAAATGACATTTAGATAGTTGATAATTTTTTAGTAGTTGATAATAATCGGATTAAAGATAAATCCTGTGTAATTTTATGTTTAATTTAGTGTCATAGAAGAAATATAAACACAATATTCAACAACAATTCTGATTTGTGCGTCGCTTTGACAACATTAAACCACTTTAAGTCAGTTCTACTCGTTCTCTTTGTTTGTTTGTATCAGAGTCAAACCTTTTTAATTGAAAATATTTAGTTCTCTTATGTGTTTATGTTAAAAATGACATTTAGATAGTTGATAAGTATTTAGTAGTTGATAATAATCGAATTAAAGATAAATCCAGTATAATTTGATGTGTAAGTCAGTATCGTAGAAGAAATAAATACACAATATTCACAGGTTTTGAAGCGGGAGTCAACAATTCAGATTTGTGCGTCGCTTTGACAACATTAAATCCTCAAATGTGACAGTTTCCATGCCAATGAAACCTCTTAAAGAGGCTGTGAAGCGGAGGAGGAGAAGAAGTTCTTTGGCAGCAGAATTCTGTGTAAAGTCCCTAATTCCAGATAATTAACTTAGTTTATTGATGGAAAATACTGTCGCTAAGGAGAGTTTGAATAGCTGAGAGGAAAGGTGGGAGGATGGACCATGAACATTTTTAATTAACACGGTTTTAAGTGGTTCAGGCGACGCTGGGAAATCAGTCCGAGAGGAAAGAGTCAGAGCGGCGAGGGAAGAGAGGAAACAATGAAACAATGACTTTGTTCACTGCAATAATGTTGGTTCAATCTGTGGCTCCAACCTTGAGGAGAGATTATAGTAAAGAGCGGAGGGGTGGGGGGGGTGCCTGGGTGGGGGGTCGGGGGGGTGGGGTCGTATAAGGACAAGCGATAGCGGCGTGCAGCGGGCGACAAGGTTGCGCAGTTTTCTGTTGATCTTGTAATCCCTGTTAATTCTGCACCAGTCGCTACAGCTGTCCTTTGTCCCCCCCCGATCGCCCCCCCACACACCCCACCCCCCCACCCCACCCCTCTGAAATCTGCGCTCACAGAGAAACTTGAAAACAATTTAAATTTCTTCCACATCAGTGAACTTCACTCAGATTATTCTTCTTCCAGTGGTTCCTGCAGTCACGTTATTTAAGGTGCTTACCGAGAGTTTGTTGTTGTGTTTGTGTTGTTTGTGTTTTATTGATTCACTCAGCCTCTATTTGTGATTGTTAGTGATTGTAAAGTGAGAAAACACTTGTTCCAAACACTTGTAAACTCTTATGAGCATAAACACAGGTTCATTCTGGTTATTCAAGAGTCTTTTCTTAATTTGCTTCCAATTTAAATGATGAGGGAGAGAAACCCAGTCTCCTCCCTCTGATCAGAAGTGCAGCGGTGGAGGAAGTACTGAAGTTTAGTACTAAAGTAAAAGTACAAGTACCCAGGGAAAGTACTACATCAACAATCCTACTTCAGTAAAAGTAAAAAGTACTTACTTTTAAATTTACTTTAAGTATTAAAAGTTAAAGTACTCACGCAATGGGTTGTCTGTCAATGTCTAGGCTGTGCCATCTTGATAAAGAATGCAGATTTAGCTACTGGTAATACTCACGCCTCTACAGATGTCACTACTAGTAATAATTATAAGCAACAACATTTGTTTATTGGAAAGGTTGGTGTACTTATTGTGCTTACCCTCTGTAATACTGTTCACACTCTATCTTACAATTCTGCGGATGACAAGTTATCTACCAGGGAGAAGTGTGATAATGACGGTTTCTGAACTGGTAGAAACTCAATACTTGACTTCTAATGCTTGTTTCTTGCCCTCCAGTGAACGGTGTGCCGTGGCCACAGGAAACCAGCCGGAGGAACAGCCACACCTTTAACTGTCGCATGCTGAAGAGGCCGCCGGACGAGGTGGACTCTGAGAACCTGGAGGCGCGGCAGCAGTACGAGATCATGCAGTGCTTCACCGTGTCCCAGCCGCAGGCCAAGCAGCAGGAGGAGGGAGATGGTACGAGTTCACACAACAAGTTCACGAGCTCTCTTCTTCCTCCACAACGTCTCATTAACCTCATCAGAAACCTTCTCTCTGCAGTTCTGATACGTTTTCACCACTCGTGTTCGTTTTGTTTGCTCAGACCTGCAGAGCTGCTTGATCTGTATCGCCTGTCGAATACCTCGAGCTCAGCCCGTCAACAGTGAGTCCTTCATCACCAAGCAGGACCCCACAGGTACACACACAGAGACACACACACACACACACTATTTGCACTTTTACACTATTGAACCAGAAGCTTTTTGACTTGTTTATAGTTTTTGATCAGTGTTGCTTATAGGAAATATTGATTGATTATTTATTTAAGCCTCGGAAAACACATTGAGGAATAAGACCCTCATTTACAATGGTGCCGATGTTACAATGAAGAGTTAATACATTGAAAGAAAAAATAAATAAATAAGAATGAAATTAATATGCATATATATATATACAGTAATTCAAGGGAAAAGGTCATAAACAACCATTTTTGACAATTCAATAAAATACTATGGTTAAGTCAACTAACAGTCACAACCACTGCAGGAGAAGTCAGTTGTACATGAGATAAGATTTGAAAATATAGATATACCTTTACTTATAAGAAAACGACTCAAGTAAAAGTAATATCACTCTGGTAAAAATGTACTCAGATAAAATAAGAAATTGAACTGAACAGCTAGAAGTGAACATCTCAGTCCCACCTTCTGTATTTTAGCGTTAAGCCAGACCCAGCATGCACCTGATCAATCCACATTCCATCAGGTGTGTTTGATTTGTGACACTTAACATGTCTGCCGGGTGGTGCATTAAACCAGCCTGCATGAATCCCTCTGTATCTGTCTTATGAGAATCACAGAGAACAACCCAAAAAAGTCTGAGTTCCTGGTTTGACTTCTCTTTGTGTGTTTGTGCGTCACCTCCAGGGAAGATCATCTCCATAGAAACGAGCGCCTTGCGGGCGACGGGCCGGCCCGGCTGGGAGGACCTGGTCAGGAAGTGCATCTACGCTTTCTTCCAGCCGCAGGGCAAAGAGCCCTCCCACGCCAAGAAGCTGCTGCACGAGGGTGAGCGGCCACGATGGATTGTTCAAACAACGCTCTGAGAAACCACTGGCCCCGCCTCTGCCGGCTTCGCCATGGTTACCAGAGCTTCAGCTTCAGTACCATTAGAATAGATTAAATGCAATGATGCGCTTCAATAACAATTCTCTACTTAATTCAAGATTCAAGATTTTTATTATTAAATGCACAACAATAACATTAAGCAGTCGCTGGCAATGAAATGCTTGAGTCACAGGCTCTCTTCTAGCAAAGTAAAAAATAAAATAGAAATAGTATAAAATAGAATATCAAAATTTAAAATAGAAAATAAAATGTATATATCAAAAAAATATATATATATATACAACTCAAGCTCAAGAAAAATAGAGCAGCAATAGTTCAATTATTTATTTATTTTTTGCCGTGGTTTAGAAGTGCAGAGCCAGTATTTTTCTTTTAAAGTCATTATATTGAATAACAAAATATTACATAAAAACACAATTTTTCTATTTATCTTAATTGTTTTCTATTATAATTGTTGTAACAGTTGAATCTAGAGGCTCTTTTCTCTTTTTACTCATTAATTTGCATTAAAGTCAGGATACTGAATATTAAATAAAGAGTTTAGAACTTATTTGTGTTCATCTGCTGTCTTTGTTTTTTAAGTAATCATTCGATAAAACGTCTTTGAAAAAATGTTTAGTTTGGCCTCTAGTCTCCTTATGAATCCACATTTAAATTCCCTATATCTGGATTTTTATTTGGATCTGCACCAAAATGCTCACACTCATGGATCAGTCTAACCCTGAACACCCCCCCCGCCCGATAGAATTGAATGGGTTCTTCGTGCTCCATCGCTCCACAAAATCCTGCAAACAAACGTAGACAAAACATAACCTCTTCAGCAGAGGGAGTTTATTATGGAGCAGCTGCCACGACTCGCTGCTGAAGAGTCTCAGATCTTAAAGTCTGAATGTGACATGAACACAATGTCTAAACACTGTGTGTGTCTGTCTGTCTTTGTTTGTGTGTCTTTGTTCCCAACAGTGATGACCCACGGCAGCGCCATCAGCCCGCTGTACCATTTCTCGTTAAGTGACGGAAGCCCACTCAGCGCTCAGACTCGCTGCAAGTTCTTCTGCCCCCCCAACCCTGATGTTCAGCCTTTCATCATGGGCTTTCACACTATTGACAGGTGCGTTACTGCGAATGTAGACACACGGGTTTGTGTTTTAAGAACGATAGAAAACGATATCCTGTCGTGATGTGATGACACGTTTATCATCTTCATTGTCACAAGGCCACAGCTGCGGATGAAACTTTTGTAAATGGCTCAAAAAATAATAAAAACAGAGAAAGAAAAAACACATTGCACATGAACTGTACTTAGAGATGGGCTTTAAAAGGAAACCTTAATGTGATTTTGTCAATCACTCATCCTTGAAGTTATATTACGAATCAAATTAGTAACTTGTGAAGTATTAAAAATGATCTTTACTATTATCCCTGCTGTGTCAGGTAAAAAATGAAATAAGATATTAAATGATTGGATTCTATGTAGAACTTTGGAGGCCAAAACCTTTTTTCTTTCCTCTAACGGACGTTTATTTCAACTAGAATGACACAAGAACTTCTACCTCTGTGAAATTCAGACTCTAAATCAAACCAGTAATTGTCATGAAGACAGACACAGGATCAAATGTGTTTGTTCCTCTTCTGTCTCGTGGTCACCTTTTGATTTTCCTGGTTTCTCCCAGGGAACACAACACTGCTAGCTCTCAGGAAAACACTACACCGACCCTTGGCAGCCTTGCCCAGACGCCCTCCCGCTCCCCGACCCTTCCTCCCGGCAGCAACTCCACCCAAGGCTCCGCCCTCGCCTCCTCAGGCCTTCACCCCAACAACAACAGCAACGCCTCCTCCCACGGACACGGCCCGGCCACGCCCCCGGGCTACGTGACGCCCTGTCGGACGTGTCCCTCTCCTCTGAGCAGCCCACTCACAGCCGCCCCTACCTCGTTCATGTCGCCCAGGATGCCACGGGCCGGCCCTGGGTCGGGGGGGAGCCCTCGGGTCCCGGGGAACCCCTTCTCTCCCTCCACGCCAGGCCTCAGCTGTGGGTCGCCAGGGTCTTTCTCCCTGTCCTCCCCTGTCCCCCAGAGACAAGCCAGCACCCCCACCGGCTCCTCCACCCAGCCCGCGTCAGTAAAACACCCGGAAGGAGGAGAAGGCCGGGGAGAGGACTCTGTTAAAGCCCCCCTTCCTTCCGCCTCACAGCTGGGGACCCCCAGACCCAACCTGCTCCTGAATGTCAACGGGACGGCGGTGGAATCTAACAACAACAAAAACAACAGCACCTCATCACCTCATCCTCCGAACCCGGCTCCTCCCCCTCAGTGCCCTGCCTCACACAGCACTCTCACCGAGCGACACAAGATTCTCCACCGGCTGCTCCAGGACACGAGTCCCAGCGACTCCGCCTCCTCCGCCGCCGCCGCCGAGGACGGACCCAACAAGAACGAAGGCGACATCAAGAGGGAGGCGCCCGCCTGTCCAGCACTTAGCGCTTCGTCCAAATCCAGCTCCAGATCCACGGAGCCGCAGGACCACCAGCTGCTCCGCTTCCTCCTGGATACAGACGAGAAGGTGACCAGTACATACACCCACATTTTAAGATATTTTGACAGTTTGGTGACAGTAAGTGGACTCAAATAAAGAATTTAAACTCCCCCAAATTTGAATATACCAGCATCTGCCGTGTTATATCGATATTATTTAACCCCTGAGAACTAATAACCGTTGTTTTCTGCAGGACTTGGGCGACCTGCCTCCTCCCTCCGCCCTCAGCCTGCAGACCGTCAGGGTGAAGGTGGAGAAGAGAGTGAGCGTCGATGGGCCGCCGCTCTGCACGGGCTCGTCTGCCGCGGCATCCAAACCTGCAGCGGCGTCCGGCAGCCCGGCGTGCGGCAGCCCCAAGCCCGGCCCGGTCGGAGAGAACCGGAGGGACAGCCGCCGGGACAGCAGAGACTCCACGGTATTCACATGGACGTTCATCGCTTCACGCTTAACAACAAGATTTGATTTGATTTATTTAGATTTATTTAGAAGGATCCCCATTGGCTCTACCTTTAAGACAGAGCTACTTTTAGTGGGGTCCACATTTAAAACATACATACAGATATCAAACATTTGAAACATACATTACAATACCAATATCAAACATTTAAAACATACATTACGATACCAATATCAAACATTTAAAACATACGTCACGATACCAATATCAAACATTTAAAACAAACGTTAAATTACAAATATCAAACATTTAAAACATACATTACGATACCAATATCAAACATTTAAAACATACGTTAAGATACCAGTATCAAACATTTTAAAAATACGTTACGATACCAATATCAAACATTTAAAACATACATTGAGATACCAATATCAAACATTTAAAACATACATTACGATACCAATATCAAACATTTAAAACATACATTACGATACCAATATCAAACATTTTAAACATACATTACGATACCAATATCAAACATTTTAAACATACATTACGATACCAATATCAAACATTTAAAACATACGTTACAATACCAATATAAAACATTTAAAACATACATTACGATACCAATATCAAACATTTAAAACATACGTTACATTACAAATATCAAAAGTAAAAATACATTCAAATAATGATCATACAATTTGACATTACAGATATCAAAAATTAACTTAGTGGTTATGCAATTTTACCTTTGTCATGAATGATATAAAACACTGATATATCCAATTCCATAGAAGCGAAAACTGCAAACCATGTAAGAGAATACTACACATTTATGTACAGTACATCACCATCTAGTATCTCAAGTATGTTGTACCCAAGTGTTTCATTATTTGCTTTTTGAACATACATTTACGTGTCACGTTTATAATTTCTGTTGGTCGTAGGTTCCATGACTTCCTGCCTCTGTATCCCACAGTGCGTTTAAGAACATTGGTTTCAGCTCTGGGATTGTTTTTAGTTGACCTGGGTTTTTAGAGAAATCAAGAAACTGGTGTAAAGTTGATCTTTAATGTGTGTATCGTCCCTATAATCGATAAACTAGCAGCTGTGAAAGACCAGTAGACGGGACACACCCTCCTCCAGGCTGCGTCTCTGTCTCCGTCCCAGTCGGACAGACACGAAACCAAAACCTGAAGTGTAACGGCCCAGTAATCCCAACATGTGTCCGCCCACATGGGATCGATCAGGCCTGCATGCCACTGTTGCTTTCAGAATTCACACAAGCCCGGTGTCAAAAAGAATATTTCAGAATTAAACGCAGCACTTCTCCTCCGCTCAGCTTTGCTTCCTTCCCTTGGCCGTCGCCCGACAGCCGTTGTAAATCAAGTTGTATGTTTATTTTCTTGGACTTTGTCTCCGCTGTGGACTCGGCTACCAGCTGCAGCCTTTGAAGCTCGCTGGCCTTTGACCTTTTGTCTCTCCCCGTCTCTCTTTCACTGATTGTCTGTCACGCTTTTTTTCCCCACCCGTTATTCTTTAATTCTTCACTCTTTCATTCCATCACACCATTCATCCTTCAATCCCCCTCTCTTCTCGCCCCGTCCTCCCCATCTCCATATATGTTCATTTTGTTTTTTGCTGTATTCTCAGATGTCCGATGGCCCTCTTGACATGGACTCTCTCAGCCAGCTGCTGCCTGGCCTGAGAGGCCCGGGTGGGAACAAGCAGGGCGGCGAGGGTCCGACCACCCCCGGGAGCCCCCAGCTCCAGTCCCCGGGACCCCAGGCCCAGCTCCAGTCCCCCCTGTCCCAGCCCAAGTCGATTCCCCAGCTCCAGTCGCCCTCACCCCAGCTCAAACTGCAGTCCCCCCCCCAGCTCCAGCCCGGCGAGGCCAGCACCCCCCGCAATGTGAAGAGAGAGTCTCCCAGCACTCCCAACAGAGGTAAATGTCCCGGAGAGAAGGAAATGTGTTGGTTTGCCTACAAATACATTGTATGGAAGCTGTGATTTAGAAGTGCAGAGCCAGTATTTTTATTTTAAAGTCATTTTATTGAATATTAATAACAAAATATTACATAAAAACACAATTGTTCTATTTATCTTAATTGTTTTTTTATTATAATTGTCCTAACAGTTGAATCTAGAGGCTCCTTCTCTTTTTACTCATTAATTTGCCCTCACATTGTTTGTCTAGATGCCCCCTAGTGGCTGTTAGGGGGTATTGCAATGTAAACAAACCCTACATGGAACCAGCCTCTTTTTATATTTGGTGGTTTTATTATTTTTGAATTCATAGTTTAGTGCATGAGTGTTTTATAATTTTATATTTGTGCTTGTGTCTGTTTCCTCAGGGCTCAGCGATGGCTGCAGCCTCCAGACTCAGTCGGTGTTCGATTTCTGCAGCCCCCCCACTCCAAGCAAGATGCCCACCCAGGGACAGGGGGACCCCTTCCAGACCCCCAAGGACAGCAGCCCCTTCCCAGAGGCAGAAGTCCTCCACCCCTTCAGCTCAAGCACTGGTACACAACACCATAACGAGTCGACAGTTTGTGTTACAGTCGCAATTAGTCTCGGGGAAAATGAGTAAATGATCTCATGACATCTGTGGGAAACGTGTTTGGTCACATGACAAAAAGACAGAAGATCAGAAACCTGACGCTGCATCTTGTGTAGCAGTAAAGCTTTGTTGAGTAGTTTCAACCCTTTGACTCACACCTGACCATATACCCGGCTGCTCCTGGGTGTGTTCATCCTGAGTTGTGTTACAAGTCGTTCGGCTACACACGAGTCACTGCAGAGAGCTGGACGTCTCAATCAGCTGCTTCACAAGTCACATTTTAAGTTGGTTTTATGCGAAGGGGAAATATAACAGGGGTTTACTCAATGTTCTTTATTGTACTTGTGTTATTTTTGATTCCAGTAAACGATATCATATATTTTGAACCGGTATTAAATTGTTTTTCAGGCCTCACCAAGATGGACGTGGGAGATTCTCAGTTTCAGCCTCTGGCTCTGTCCGACACTTTGTCCTTCGATGGTCTGGGATCTCTACTACAGGCTCCGCTAGCGTCACCGCAAGAGTAAATATCTGTTTCTTTTGTGTGTTGTATAGTTGTTTTTGTGAAAGTTGTGCAAAGTTAGGTACTTATTACATCACATTCACATTAAGGCCATTGTTGGAAATCTTAGAGGAAGACGACACAAGTATAAATGATTGAAAACATGTTTTAATTCTTCAAAATTCGCTTGATGTTCGACTCTCATCTTCAGTGGATGTGTTTGGAGAGAACTTGACAATCTGGCCTTTTTAATACTTCAGGGTTTATAGACACGTCGCTGCTGATTGGCCGACACCTGACACACCCACCACCCGAGTAAAAACTTACCTTGAAGCCTGTTGCACGATGTTTCGAGCAAATATGAACCTGAACATGAGCATTTTTGTAGTTGTCTTTTAAGCAACACTGTGGTGATGATGCTCACTTGTGTGTGTGTCTGTGTGAGCAGGCAGTGTGTCCCCTGCACGCTGGATGAAGTCCTCGGACCCCTGACGGCCCCCGAAGGCCGGAACGACGAGAAGGCTCTGCTGGAGCAGCTGGTCTCCTTCCTCAGTGGAACCGACGAGAGCGAACTGGCTGAGCTGGACAAGGCCCTGGGTATCGACAAGCTCGTACAGGTGTGTGTGTGTGTGTGGTGCAGCCGGGCGGGGGGGCGGTCAGGTGAAGTGAGGAATGCAGTTACTTCACGTGCTTATTTTTAGCATCAGTGAGTCATCATTAATTGTACGTTGCTGCTAAAATTAATCCAAACACACAAAACAGTTTCTCAGCTGAAACGTTTGCAGCAACTTAACTGGATTTGACCAAAAAAAAAACACTTTCATGACCTCAAATGACTGAATAATTATATTTATATAAAAGATTAATATGATTTATTCTCCTTCCAGGGTGGCTGCTTCAACCCTCTGCCTCAGACCTTCCCCTCCCAGCAACCCACTGCCACCCCAGTGTCCCTGGACCCCAAACTCCCCAGCTACCCCTCCCAGTTCACAGCAGCTCCACAGGCCCAGTTCCCCCCCGAGCTGGCCACCGGGGGGCCACAGGGTCTGGGCTTCGGAGCCCCTCGGGGGGCTTTCCCCGGGGGCGCGGGCATGGTGAGGCCCGGCGTGCCGAGACCCCAGGGGATGGACGCTCAGCTGCGGCTGCCCCCCAACCAGCTCCGGCTGCAGCTGCAGCAGCGGCTCCAGGGCCCGCAGCAGGTGAGGAGCCCGGGATCATGGATTTTAATTCATCAACACAATAACATATTTATTTTGAAAGATTTTAATACTTGTTGATGCTTTTACAACAGTTCCAGTGTGAACTATTCATGTTTTGGTGCGTTGTCTCTACTCTGCAGTGAAATATCCAGTCTGATCAGAAGCTTTACTGATTATTTGAAAAGGAACCGAGAACATTTATCAACATTTATATAAATACACCTTTAAAAGCTAGAAGACTGAATGATTTTTTTACTGTTCGCTCATTTAAACACTTATATTTCCCCACATTCTTTTCTCAGTTCTCTTTCACTCACATTTGTCCTCGTTGCTCGTGTCGATCGACTTCTCAACATTTTCGTTCACACAGTATTGACCTGTTCTTCTCTGTGTTAGTCTGAATCAATAAGTCCTGATGAATCCTCTGATTTCATTCTGCCAGCATTGATTCATCATTTCCTCCCTCATCACTAATATTCAACCCTTGTTTTCGCTCTTCTCTTCTTTCTCCATCCATCCAATGATGTTTTAGTTTTTCATTAATCTATTTATTCCACCGTCTTCCCTTCGCTCTGTCATAGTCTCATTATTTACTCAATGTTTTTGTTTTTGTGTCTCAGCTGCAGAACCGGCTGGCGGCCATTAATCCGTTTCCTGCAGGACATGTGAACCTGGGCGTTCGTCAGGGCGTTCCACCGCCTCAGATTCCCTCACAGGTGAGTAGGGACGGGAATCAGCAGGGACCTCACGATACTTAGGTGGCGATACGATATGTATTGCGATTCTGTAAGTATTGCGATTCGATATTACAATTTCCTGGGATTTCTTTTGGTTATTTTTTTTTTTTAAATACTGGACCATGGAAAAATGTTGAATCATTCCTTCAAATACAACACAGTCCAATTCACTTAGAGCTTTACCAGTTTTATTTCAAATATTAACATTAACTTAACGACTGCCGGGCAGCCGATAGAGAAAATAAATAAAAATGTGCCCTATTATTGTACAGCCCCTGTCAACTGCACACAAACTGACAGATTAAGAAATGTAAGCCACTAAGGCTTCTTTTAAATAATAAATAAAAGGTAAATTAAATAGAATGAATAAAAGTTTACTTAAAATATAAACTTTGAAATAAACAAAAAGTATTCTATTGTTGTTTGCATGTAGGCGATGCAAAGCTAGTGCTTGGGTATGTTTAGATTCTTGTGTAAAAACAAGAGCTGGTCAACATGCTCTGAGGTGATGTTGCTCCCCCCATATATCCCCCCCCCCCCCGTATAAACCAATAAATATGTTTTTTAATTTTAAAAAAATCGATTTTGGGAGGCAGCATGGCGATTTAAAATCGTCATTCACAAGAATCACGATTTGTAACTGAATCGATTTTTCCCCCCATCCCTACAGGTGAGTCACAGCAAGTTGTTCATTGGAAGAATTAATAACCCTTAAGTTCTAATTAACTAATAAGGAATAATAGTAGTTCAGTTTAAATGCAGTAAGGTAGGAAGTCGTTTAAAAAAAAAAGTCAGACTATCCACTTTTGTGAATGTCGTCCTCATGCCTGTAAATAAATGCACAACAATGACTGAGCGATATTTAAGTTTAATAATTGAAGGTGAAGCTTTAAACAATGAAAACATGACGTGATTTAAACCAGATTATCAGGTTGTTCTCTTTTCCTTTCTGTGATTCTTCAAACACTTTCCTAAACTTGCAGATTCCCCGTACACTTTGTGGATAATTTGATTTGAAAGACTTTGTGAATGAAGACAGAGTTTCCTATTTCTGAATCTGTTTTGCCCCCCCCCAGCCTCCTCTGAACGCCCAGATGTTGGCCCAGCGTCAGAGGGAACTCTACAGCATCCAGCACCGCCAGCGACAGCTTTTCCAGCAGAAGGTCATGCTGATGAGACAGAACCTGGCCGGCGCTCCGGCTGCAGCCGTGGGACCCGTCGGAGCCGCCCGGGTCCCGAAAGGCCCCCCCACGCCGCCTCAGCAGCAGCAGCAGCAGCAGTTCAGCTTCCCACCGGGGTTCAACCCCATGCCGGGAAACCCCCCTACCTCACCGAGTCACTTCAGCCCTCTGGACAACAAGCTGTCCGCCCGGGTTCCTCTGAGCGGCCCGGCGCTGATGGGCGGCGTGCCGGCTCCGTTCAGCAGCAGCGTCGGCTCCTCGCTGCAGCAGAGTCTGTTTCAGCAGTTTGGAGGATCCGGTGAGTTCAGGTTCCACGGATGAAAGATTGAATCAATGGATTTAGTTTTGCTGCTACACAGAAATGATCTTTTCCCTGGACTCACTCAAAGCTCAATCACACCCATGGAGCTTTTTACTGCTTTATTAAAATGAGTTCTGTCGGTTAAACGCGTTATTAACGGCGTTAACGCAAACCCATTTTAACGCCGTCAATTTTTTTTGTCGCGAGATTAACAGATTAACTTCAGTATCTGTGTTCGCATCGAGTTTGACCTGCTCTTGCTTTTTTTTTTAATATTTCGCCAACTAAAATTTGTATTTTTAAGCTATTGTAGCGTCCCTGCTTACACTTCTTGGTGGTTTAGTACCTTTTATGATCCTCTACACGAACATGTCGCTCTTACTCCGTCACTCGCACACATCAACAACCCTTCACTTCCTCATTGACCCCCGATCCCCAACACAACCAGCCAATGAGGGCCTGACATCCCCCAGCAACCCCATCCTATTGGTCCAAACAGTGGCTGCACCGACGTTTAATGAAAGATCGAATCAATGGATTTAGTTTTTGCTGCTACTCAGAAATGATATTTTCCCTGGAATCACACCCATGGAGCTTCTTACTGCTTTCTCTAAACCTTTCCTTTCTTTCCAAAGCTTTGGTCCAGCAAGATCCATCCTTCCCTCCTGACATGAGCCCGACCAGCCCGTTGTTGTCACCTCAAAACTCCACCTCCCAGAGTCCTCTGCTTCAGCAAGCCCCTCCTCCTGGCTACCAGTCACCAGACATGAAGAGCTGGCAACAGACGGCGATCGGCAGCAACAGGTGAGGAAGTGCACGCCGTCCTCCGAGCCCCGAGGCAGAACGCCGCATCGTGTAACAATTCACCGACTGAACGTTTCCCTTCTGCAGCCTGTTCAGTCAGTCAGGACAGAGTGCAGCGCAGGCGTTCGGCCAGCAGGGGGTTTACAACAACATGAGCATCACCGTGTCCATGGCCGGGGGCTCGGGGGGCGTCGGCTCGTTACCTCCGATGGGGACGCCGGTGGGCATGAGCAACAGTAACCTCAGCAGCGTGGGCTCCGTGTGCAGCGACCAGCAGGTCAGTGGCTGGTTTCATCAGTTTCCTTCCAGGAGACATTCTGCTGGACGGCTGCTAAGTCTACGCCCGTCTAGACGTAGACGTTTGTTTATTTAGAAGGATCCCGATTAGCTCTACCCTAAGATAGAGCTACTTTTAGTGGGGTCCACATTTAAGACATACATACAGATATCAAACATTTAAAACATACATTACGATACCAATATCAAACATTTAAAACATACATTAAACTACAAATATCAAACATTTAAAACATACGTTACGTTAAACTAAAAATATCAAGCATTTAAAACACACGTTAAACTACAAATATCAAACATTTAAAACATACATTACGATACCAATAACAAACATTTAAAACATACGTTACGATACCAATTTAAAAAATACGTTACGATACCAATATCAAACATTTAAAACATACGTTAAATTACAAATATCAAAAGTTAAAATACATTAAAATAATAATCATACAATTTTATATTAAAGATATCAAAAATGAACTTAGAGGTAATGCAATTTTACCTTTGTCATGATATAAAACACTGATATATCCAATTCCATAGAAGCAAAAACTGCAAACCATGTAAGAGAATACTACACATTTATGTACAGTACATCACCATCTAGTGTCACAAGTATGCTGTACCCAAGTGTTTCATTATTTGCTTTTTGAACATACATTTACGAGTCACGTTTATAATTTCTGTTGGTCGTAGGTTCCATGACTTCCTGCCTCTGTATCCCACAGTGCGTTTAATAAAAAAAATTGGTTTTAGCTCTGGGGAGTGAAAACCTTCCTTCAGTTGCTCGTCTAGATTTTATTACATTTGTATTGAGTTGCCTGACGTTTCTCTCCGTGCAGGTGCAGCAGCTTCAGGTGTTTGCCGACGTCCAGTGCACGGTGAACCTGGTCGGCAGCGACTCGTACCTGACCCAGGGCGCCATCGCCGCCGCCGCCGCCTCCCAGAAGGGCCCGGGGCCGCCGGGCGCCGCGAGCAGCCAGGCGCAGCAGAAGAGCCTCCTCCAGCAGTTGCTCACCGAGTGACACCCCCCCTCTCGCCCCTCCAGCTCTCCTGCTCCCCTTCTTCTTCTCACTTCTACGCCTCCTCCTCCGTGCACCAGACCCATTGCTGTCTCTGTCTCACCTCTAGGATGGAAGGATGGATGTTTGGACGGCGTTGGCTCAGAGCGCTGATCCTGGGCTGGTTTGCTTTTTGCCGCCCAGTACTTAAAGAAACGACTCACGCGTCAGAAGGAGCAGCAGTGTGTCTGAACCTGCCTGTCTAATCTGTCTGACAACCTGTCTGTCTGCCTCAGCCTATTTAAAGGCAGTGTTGTCTTGCTGCTCATTCCTTGGTGACCTACTTCCTGCTTCCTGACCCAAGAAAACAAACTGCGACTTCATTGTAGATTTGCCAAGTTGTCGTCACTGTTAAATCAGGGCCGGCCTCCTTTTTTTTATTATTTTGTTTTTTGGGTTCTTCTTCTTCTGATTGGACGGTTTCTGTCGGGTTTCCGGCGCAGCAGCAGCAGCAGCAATGCATCTTGGGAGCATGAGCTGCAGCGTACAGTTGCGCTCAGCGTTTTTAAAAGTGAGGGAGTATCCCACACAACAGCACCTCTGGCTTTTTATTTTTTTAATTTCCGTTTTGTTTTGTTTTGTTCCTCCTCTACCTGTCTCTCAGCGATGTGGGAATGTTAAGGTTTCAGACCTCTGAGGCATTGTGGGATAGGAGCTCGGTCCCAGCTGGTTCTGTGACTGTCTCTCTCTATCAGCTACAGTGCCTGGTCGAAGTCGGAGTTCTGATCCTGAACTCGGCTTCTTCTTCTTCTTCTTCTTCTTCTACTTCTACATATTATTCTATGACATCCTCTGTTTCTACTTTGGTTGAATGTTTTTATTTTTTGTTTAAAGAGAAAAAAATGACAAAAAAAACTCCATCTGCTCTCACCGTCATCATCTTCATCTTCATCATCTTCACGATCATCAGAACAAGCTTTGACAACAGCCGGGTTGGATGGAAGGATCGATGGATGGCTGGAAGGATCGATGGATGGATGGACGGATGAGAGACAGACAGGATGCTGCTCAGTTTGGAACTTATGTGTCTCTCTCCCCCGGGAGGAGGTTTTATTTTTATTAATTTTTTTCAAAGTATATATAGAAAAAGAAAAAAGACTGTTATGATTATTTAACTGTCTGTCCGTCACATTTTATCCCCCCCACCCCTCACCTCCGCAGCTGTGAATACAGAGTCCTGTGGGGCTCTCTCTCTCTCTCTCTCTCTTTCATACTCTCTCTCTCTCTTTCATACTCTCTCTCTCTCTCTTCCATACTCTCTCTCTCTCTCAGCCTATCAGTGTTGGCCATGGGCACCATGCAGGTAGTATTGTACAGAACAGAAGGACAAAGACTCACTCTTCTCTTGTAACTGCTTTCCTTTCAAAAAAAAAAGAAAAGAAAAGTGTAATTAACTCAGAAAAGCAAAACTATGTTTAATGTGATTCGATCCAGGTTTTTATTTTGTTTTTTTTGTCCTTTTTTTTCACAAATTTAACTCATGTCAGCTCATGTTTTATTTCTTTTTGGGAGATTATTTTTTTCTGGCATCAGGATTTTGTTTCTCTAATTGTTGCCGTGGAGACGGAATTCATTCCACCTCCGCAAATGTGAAAAAGAAATCTGGAAGCGAATTTAAATATATCTAGATCTCGCACGCCCCGCCCCCCCCCCTTCTAGCCATGCTTTCTCCTCTTTTTTTTATTCTTACGTATGTACAATACTCTTCAAGAGAAATCTTCTTTCTCAGACCGTACATGTGTTTGTAACCATTGTATAAAAAAGAAAAGAGAAGCGTAACAATCCCGTAAAGTTCGTCCTTTGCTGCGATCACGTAACCCCGCCCCCCCCCCCCCCCCCCCTTGGCGATGCTAACGGTACCGACCCGTGTCCGCCCCCCCCGGTGGTCGCAGCAAACGTTGCGCTTCAGGATATTGTTCCTATATAAATGACATTTAAGTAGAAGCTTTAGTAATAGAAGTTCCTAACAAAGATGTGATGGATAATTATTTTTTAAGCTGTCATGAAATTGAAACAGGACGAGGTTGAGTCCCGAGAAAAAACTTCCTCCTCTTTTTTTATTTTCGCTTAAAAGAGTCGTTCCCGTCGAGGATTGTTTTTTGGGGATTCAACACCCCCCCCTCCTCCTCCTCCTCTGGTTCCCCACGATGAAGACTTCACTCCACTGGCCTCACACACAGACACACACACAGTTTTCTGTTGACTACTGTTGCTCAGTCAGACACTGGCTCGCTCAGCGATAACAGACTCTGGTCACATAACTCTCAGAAAACGTTACTCAATCCTCCGCTGAGACGTCTCCTCTTAATCATCTTCACGTGATTCAATGAATTCTCAGATTCACGTACGATCCTGCACGTTTTTGAAAAGCGTAAATCAAAGTTAAAGTAGCTCAATTCCATCTTTTTTATTTAAATCTTCCTTCTGTCTGATCACATGACCGGAGGAAAAAGGAAAAAGCAAAACAAACTCGTTTCAACTCTTAGAAAACGTTACTCAATCCTCCAGGGAGACGTCTCCTCTTAATCATCTTCTAGTGTCTATTTTTCCAGATTCACGTACGATCTGGCACGGTTTTTAAAATCGTACGTTAAAGTTAAAGCTCGATTCCATCTGGTTTGTTATCGTACACGACGGCTTCTGTCGGCGATTTCTCCTTTTTTTTAATTTTAAATCTTCCTTCTGTCACGAAAAACAAAACTCTGGAAGTGGAATCTGTGGAGAGGGATTTGCACACAACGCAAAAGGACCTCGCGTTCGGATATAAGGTCGACACGTTTCATCACACAACTACCTGATTCATCACAACTACCCCCCCCCCCCAGTCAGTGGAATAGGGCTTCTCCTGTGTACTTGCGTTTCACAGCTGATGATACTTCACCATATGCAACGTTACCCGGATATAAAGAGGGAGAGTATGCAAAGGTCAAACATTCCACCCACCAGTCCAGATTTTGTAAAGATGTGAGAAACCACTTTGTGTCCAGCTGGAACGCCCCCCCCCCCCCCCCCCCCATCCCACCCCCGGACCCCAGTCAACATCTTCACTCTCAATGATCTAAATTCAGACTGGACTTGGAGCAGACGCCTCAAAACAAAACGACTGAGACGCTCTTTTTATTTCTTCTATTTTTCTATGTGTGTATTTATTATATAGAAGCATGTGGATAAATCATCAGTAGGCGTTTAACGAGCACCTTTCTATTACCTCATGACCTCATGACCTTTCGTTTTGACCAAGTTTTCACATTGTGAGCAGCTTGTTGTTAGTGGTCACTTTGGTTTTTCATCCACCTCATCAGTGTCTTTACCTTCATTACCTGCTCCTACGTTCTTTTCTTTTAACGTCAGCACTTCTTGGGTTTTGAGAAACTAAAACCTTGGTCCTGTTTCTTTGATAAATGACAAACTTATGATCGATGACACAATCGTTTTTACAACTTTCGTCCCCAAAGAGACTTTTTTCAAACCCGTTACTTTCCTTTAACCTCCACTGCAACCATCCAGAAAAAGCGTTTTTTTTATCAGTTTAAAAAAAACGTCCGTCTACCTCTGATCCAGACCTCACTACTTCTTCAGTTCTCAGACACGGTTTCCATTCCACTTTCACTTCCTGTTGTTTTAAGAACCCGGGTTAAAGGAAAGTAATGGGGATATGAATATGAATCCCTGTCACGTCCGAACTGTAAGACCCTCGTTGGGTCGGCGCTTAGATTTTGAATTTCGTCCCCGCGTTGCACTTGAGACAGAAGCACTTGAGTCCGGGAGCGAGGGAGCAGAGAGAGGAAGTGATGCGGGTCGTGACCAGACGTCCTTCCTGCAGACGGATCTGGTTTCTCACCGTGTGAACGCCGGCGTCGGACGCTGCTGTGCCGGTCGATGTTAAACTCAAAACGCTGCACAAAGTGGGAAGAATGTATTTTAGGAAGGTTCCTGTCTGACTCCGCCTCCTCTCGTCTGCTCTGATGCTTTCACACGTTCAGTATTGTGACCCCACCCCCCCCCCCCCCCCCCACTTCTCTGCGTGGAATAGGCATTCCTATGGAAATGGTTTCCTCTACACCTTCTGTTAGATGCAGGAACTCGACAGCACCTGTCGGCGTTTCCACGACAACATGCCAAATACAACCAATGCATATGTAATGTTTTTTATGCAACAGCCATTCAGTGGAAGTCCCTCCTCTCTCACTGCAACCAACAGGTACAAGGTTCTTTTATAACATTGCTTTCGAGATGTTAACATAATGTATATAACAGAGAAATGTGAATATGTATTTGTTCAGAATCAACAAACAAAAAAAAAGAAAGTAGTGCTCCGAGTTTGTGGTAAACAACTACTCGCCTCCGTCATGTTTTTATTTTATGTTTTTGATTTTCTACTTTTTTATTTTTCTGATGACGTGTGTATGTATATGACTATCAGTGAGTGCGTATGTATGTGTGATTAATACTGTATATCTGGTGTTCTCTAAGATGGAAAAGTGGAAGATGTCCTGGTTTGATTCTTTTCTCCTTTGACTCTTTGGACCCTGCACAGTACCTGTGGGCGTTTCAGAAAACTAACCCAGAGAATGGTTTAGCGACTGCTGAATGTGATTTTACTGAGAGAGAAGCAGCGGACTGGCTTTTTTTGTACGGGTTAATTTAAAAAAAATGGAAAAAAAAACACAGAAAAAAGGCCATATTATTTAATTTTTTTTCTCTGTTGTCAAAAGTTTAAGCAGATCTGGGAGAGTGGAGCCTTGGTTTTGATGGAGATGGAGGGGGGGGTGCATCGCCTGCTGGGCTTTTTTTTTATTTTTGTTTTCTACGTGTCTGACTGATGTAGCCTTGTTGTTTTTTTTTTTTGCATTCGTCAATAGTTCAATGACCAAAGCTGAAAGATGTCGGATGGATTTCAGATGCAAAACCTCATCGTCATAATGTAGCGGCCCTGTGTTCATCTGGATTCCCTCTCTCTCTCTTTCTCTCTCTCGCATGTTCGTCTTTCCTCTCTTCGTTCGCCCTCCTCAAGCTCCGGCCTCTAACGCGCGACACGCCCCCCCCCTACTTCAGTCCGTTTAGAGGCGTCGCCCGCTTTGCCAATGAGCCTGAATGCTATCAATTCGTTTACAGGAAGAAGGAAAACATTGTTAGCTATGCACCTTATACCGATACAAGCATTTCCTCACGTTGACGCATGTAGAGCCGACACTGGAGCGAACCCCCGAGTCATAGTTAGCGTCACAAACACACAGACACACACACGCCACAACGTCTCAGCTTCTAACGCTTCTTTTGTTCCATTCACTAAATACTTTATACCAAACTTGAGGTGCCTCGTGTATATATATTTTCTGCAGTGAAGGTCGCTCCTTTGCTGTTTAACAGTAATAACCTTGTTAACCAGGGTTTTTTTAAAACCTTTTTTCACCTTTATAAAAAAGAAGTTTACTGTATTTTAAATGACTTTTTTACTCACATAGAAGATTAATCAAATTTATTCCAGGAATTTGCAAATACAATCTAATTTTGCACTTTATATCGGATTTGCTTGGAGTGAAAAGCTCATCGCCAGCTTTCTCAATCAGACCAGTAAGAGGAACGTCCCCCGAATGTACCGAGAAAACGTACGTTTCATTAGTTTGATTTGAAATCGCTCAGGTTCTCCACGAAGAACTCGACAGTGGGAGAAACCCATCGTCCAAATGACGACTAAAAATTGTAAACACACTTTACCTTCTTTGTAATGTAGATCTCTCTCTGTCTCTCTCTCTTTCTCTGTCGACACCAACCGATCCTCAGTGGAACTACTATGCCAGTCTTCTTCTTCTTCAGGTGGCCCCCCCGCTCAGCGCCGTCAGCGGACGCCAGGCGATCTGTTAAAACCTCCTCTTGCTTGAATCTCAGAACATTCCTGCTCACGACACAGTTTCAGCAACACTCGGCTCTGTAGCTGCAGCAGAGCCGCTCGGCGTTTCCTCTCTCGCAGCTTCCGACGTGTTATTAGTAAAAGTCAAAAGTCTGTTTGTGCGACACTAATTGTGCACTGTCGACATAATTGACAACACTTACACTGTGTTGTCTGTCTCCTCTGTTTGCTTCTATTGTCACACTTGTGCATATTGTAGAATATTTAGCGCTGAACTGATACCAGGATCGGGCTAAAGCCTGGTGTAGGATCGGGCCAGTGCCTGGTCTAGGTTGGGCCAATGTCTTGTTTAGGATCAGGTTAAAGTCTGGGGTAGGACTGGGCCAATGCCTGGTGTAGGATCGGGCTAATGTCTGGTGTAGGACTGGGCTAAAGCCTGGTGTAGGACTGGGCCAATGCCTGGTGTAGGATCGGGCCAATGCCTGGTGTAGGATCGGGCTAATGTCTGGTGTAGGACTGGGCTAAAGCCTGTGTAGGACTGGGCCAATGCCTGGTGTAGGATCGGGCTAATGTCTGGTGTAGGACTGGGCTAATGCCTGGTGTAGGATCGGGCTAATGTCTGGTGTAGGATCGGGCTAATGCCTGGTGTAGGATCGGGCTAAAGCCTGGTGTAGGATTGGGCCAATGTCTGGTGTAGGATCGGGCTAATGTCTGGTGTAGGATCGGGCTAATGCCTGGTGTAGGACTGGGCTAATGTCTGGTGTAGGATCGGGCCAATGTCTGGTGTAGCTAAATTTTCGATGTCAGCTCAGTTCATAGCAAAAAACAGTAAAGGAGGATACAATTCTCAATAGTCACATTCCTGTATTCCCACCTGTCATTGGTCCAGAGTTGTGCTCGTGCACGGCTGAGATCCACAGTCCTTTTAAATCTTAACTCCACTCATTCCTCGTGCAAACGTTCGGATCTTTGCTCTTCGTGAACCTTCGGCTTCAGTTGTCACGTATCGTCAGCGCTGCCTTATCGGGGGGGAGCTGGGAGACGTTCAGAGAGTTAAACAGAAGCTCGTTGTTCTTAACTCTCCACTCTGTTGGTTCGGAGGCGGCGATGCTTCCTCCGGAGAATTAGAGAAAGAAAAAGACCAAGGTTCCACTTCCTCCCTTGTACAAATTAATATAAATAAATATATATATATAAATATATATGATACATTTTACCCATTTTTGTCCAGTTTTGTATATTACACATGTAAAGTTTGTTTTTAATGAGGCATCGGAGCAGCTATTACAAGACAATATGAGTGACATTGTTCATCTGGGAGAATTTTATGCATGTTATATTTTCTCTTTTTCTCTCTCTGTCTCTTTTAATGCCCCCCCAACCCCCCTGTCAAGGTGTGTAACGTGAATATAAAGAAATCTACCTTTTCTTTGGAATGTTGTAGACAATCAGTCTCAGGCCGGGTCCAGCGCCTCGGGGAGTGAGAGCCCTGAGGCGAGCGACAAACAAAACGCTCTTTTTGTTTGTTTGACAATTAAAAACTCTCTTTGCATCTACTGGAAGTCTAAATTTGGAGGTTTGTTCATTCATATGTTCGTGGCTGCTCAAGTTTACACACAAACACACACTCACAGACACACACACTTCTCGACTACACTCAAAATACAAACACCTCGTGCATTTGATCCCTCTGCTTTCTTTTCCAAGGTGAGGATGCCGACCTTGAGGAAATGATGCTTTGACTAACAAATCTATAACATCTATGAATGTGGGAATGCAACACATTGCAATAAAAGCACCATTTGAAATGCAGCATGTTGTCCTTGTTTCTTCTTTTACACAACTAGAGAAAAGAAATCTTGGGTTTTATACATAAATATAAGTGATTCACTTTCACATTTAATATAAACTTTTAATCATAGTATTGCTTTTACTATACAGAAATGAAAAATGTTTTAATCTGGAAAAACGTTTCAGCTTTTAGCTTTCATCAGTGTTTTCTGACTCCATTATACAAATGTAAACTACCCATATATTTGATATTTCATTTACAGCACGATGACATTTATGAAGATGTGAAACAACGGAGTCACATCCAGAATCATGTTTTTCTTTTTCTGCACATTTATCGTAAACTATCAAAGTTCCGATCTTCTCACAAACTTCCTCAGTTCGTCTTCACAGATTTAGTACGATGCTCATAATTCACAATATCTCTCCCGGCAAACATTCATCTCGTCCGTGTTGTTGCTCGAGAAATGTGACGATAATGTTTGATGAGTAAAAGCATGAGACACTTGTCTCTAGACTTTTGTCTGACAGATGATGAATTTGTCCTCTGTCTGGACGGTGTCTCCGTGTGTCCCGATGGCGTCTTTGGCGTCCGGCGGTGGGTTCTTGTAGGCGTGGTACTCCACGATGGGGTAGGTGACGGCGGTCAGCAGCAGCATGGCCAGCAGGATGTACAGTTTGATCTCCAGACACAGGAAGGTGCTGTAGGCGAAGGCGATGACGAAACCCAGAGACTCCCACATGCGGTAGTTGGCGAACGCCGCCTCTTTGTCGGCCGAGAAGAGGACGCCGTAGAGCGCTGCAGGACAGGAAGCAGACAGGAGGTCAAACAAGGGGGGGAAGTTCAGGTGTTCAGCCCGGAACCCACCGGGGGGGGGGGGGCTGATGGGAGTTTCTTACCGTTGGTCTGAGTTTGCCAGACGGCGTCGGACATTCCCCACAGAGCCGGAAACACGAAGAACACGGCTAGCTCGTCCGGATGCGGCTTCCACATCAGCAGAGCGATGATGCAGCCGAAGTTCGTCAACGCGGCTGAAAAAAACACGACAGATTCAACACGACGTTAGCAGAAGAAATCTTTCACGTCGTCGGCCGTTCGGCGTCTGTGTGGCTTTACCGAGGAGGAAGAGAGCGGCTCGTCCCGTGTAGCGAGCCAGGCGGCCGAAGATGAAGGAGCACAAGGAGTTGGTGGCGCCGAAGCACATCATCACGAAGCCGACGTAGTGGATCCCCAGGGCGCACGTCACGTAGTTCTGAAAAACACAAACACACAGGAGATCGGTTTCAGCTCATCAAAGGCAACCGATCCTCACCTGGACCCGTTGTGTTGTTCTATTTCCTGTTTTATTTTGATAAGTCTTCGACCTCCTGCTGTGCTTCAGTTTCCCGCCTGTTTTCAATCATCCGATCAACATCTACTTCCTGTGGTTCACTTTCCGGTTTGCCAGATTCACCTCGTACCTCCCTGTGTGTAATTCTACTTCAGTATCTTGTGTATTTATTGGTCTGGATTTCTCTCGATGCTTTTTGTCGTGCTGTGTTTCTGTTGTGGTTTCGTAGTGTTGTGTTTTTGTGGTGGTTGTGTTTGAATTGTAACTTTTGCGGTTGTACTGTAGCTCTTGCGTTCTTGTTTTCCGTGCTTGTATGAGAAGCCGCACATTCAAACAGCTTCATGCTCTGAATTCACTTCCTGAAACAACCTGTCATGTGTTTTCGTGGTGAAATTGAGTGAAATCCTTTATTAGAGCTGCAGCGGCGGCGGACCCCCTTACCTTGGTGTACTCCCCCGACAGGAAGCTCTGCTCGAAGCCGCTGTACATGGTGAGCGGGATGAGCGTCACCAGCCTCCAGTCCTTCAGCAGCCGGAACGTGGCCAGGAAGGTTCGGCCGAACGGCTCGTGGCTGCCGCGGAACTCGCTAGCCTGCTTCCCGTCGATGTTGTCCAGGAACACTGAGATGATGAGGATGGCCACAACACCCACACCTGCCACGCAACACAACAACACAACGAGTGTACAGCTGCACAAGTTCCAGTTTAATCTTCAGACAAATCTACAAAACGTGCAGTGGAAGGATGGATCTCAGGACCCGTTTGCACTTAGAGTTATAACGACTCAAAACAAGCAGCAGTTTTAAAGATAATCTCAAAAAAACATTCGGAATAATAAATACTGGTTTAGAAAAGGAGCTATTTTGACTGTTTAATTTCAAAGTTGAGATATGATGCAATTTCTGAGGTCACGTTCGTACACTGTGACCTCATCATGTGACGCAGTGAGGACGACGACCTTACCGATGTAGCTTCCGACGAGTGTCCACACCAGTTCCTGAGCCGGCCTGGTGGTGGTGCTGTTGCTGGCGCTGACGTTGAGGCCACAGTCGGCCGTGCCGCAGTAAATCAGCTGATCCTCTGGGATGTTCGCTGCCCGGGAGAAGAAATAGATAAACACGTTAAGCGTTAATAAAATGACAGAAACATGATGCTGCTGCTGTAGAGAAAATTTCAAAATTTGTATTAATTTATTTTATTCTGTAACTAAACAAATAAATAATTCAGACTTCAACAGTTTGGACAAATGCAGAAATAAAAATAGAACAAATTACTTTGTCCTTCCTGAAATGCAGCGTCGTCATTTCAGCTGATAAGCACCAATAAAATAATATGATGTGTAGGTGTCAGCATTGTGTGATTCGCCCTTTTCTTATTCTCGTCAGTTACACTTTGATCAGTGACGGCGTCAAGGACACAGGAGGAGGAAGTAGATCCAGAAACATGTGAGACACAGGAAGAGGAAGTGGATCCAGAAACATGTGAGACACGCAGGAGGAGGAAGTAGATCCAGAAACATGTGAGACACAGGAAGAGGAAGTAGATCCAGAAACATGTCAGACACACAGGAAGAGGAGGTAGATCCAGAAACAAAGGAGGAGGAAGTAGATCCAGAAACATGTCAGACACAGGAAGAGGAAGTAGATCCAGAAACATGTCAGACGAACAGGAAGAGGAAGTAGATCCAGAAACACGTCAGACACACAGGAGGAGGAAGTAGATCCAGAAACAAGTCAGACACACAGGAGGAGGAAGTAGATCCAGAAACACGTCAGACACACAGGAGGAGGAAGTAGATCCAGAAACACGTGAGACACAGGATGAGGAAGTAGATCCAGAAACATGTGAGACACAGGATGAGGAAGTAGATCCAGAAACGTGAGAAACACAGGAGGAGGAAGAAGATCCAGAAACACAGGAAGAGGAAGTAGATCCAGAAACATGTGAGACACAGGATGAGGAAGTAGATCCAGAAACATGTCAGACACACAGGAGGAGGAAGTAGATCCAGAAACATGTCAGACACACAGGAGGAGGAAGTAGATCCAGAAACATGTCAGACACACAGGAAGAGGAAGTAGATCCAGAAACATGTCAGACACACAGGAGGAGGAAGTAGATCCAGAAACATGTCAGACACACAGGAGGAGGAAGAAGATCCAGAAACACGTCAGAAACACAGGAAGAGGAAGTAGATCCAGAAACATGTCAGACACAGGAAGAGGAAGTAGATCCAGAAACATGTCAGACACACAGGTGGAGGAAGTAGATCCAGAAACATGTCAGACACGCAGGAAGAGGAAGTAGATCCAGAGACATGTCAGACACACAGGAAGAGGAAGTAGATCCAGAAACACGTGAGACACACAGGAAGAGGAAGTAGATCCAGAAACATGTCAGACACACAGGAGGAGGAAGTAGATCCAGAAACATGTCAGACACACAGGAAGAGGAAGTAGATTCAGACACAGGAAGAGGAAGAAGAACCAGAAACATGTGAGACACACAGAAAGAGGAAGTAGATCCAGAAACATGTCAGACACACAGGAGGAGGAAGTAGATCCAGAAACATGTCAGACACACAGGAAGAGGAAGTAGATCCAGAAACATGTCAGACACACAGGAGGAGGAAGAAGATCCAGAAACACGTCAGAAACACAGGAAGAGGAAGTAGATCCAGAAACATGTCAGACACAGGAAGAGGAAGTAGATCCAGAAACATGTCAGACACACAGGAGGAGGAAGTAGATCCAGAAACATGTCAGACACAGGAAGAGGAAGTAGATCCATAAACATGTCAGACACACAGGAGGAGGAAGTAGATCCAGAAACACGTCAGAAACACAGGAAGAGGAAGTAGATCCAGAAACATGTCAGACACAGGAAGAGGAAGTAGATCCATAAACATGTCAGACACACAGGAGGAGGAAGTAGATCCAGAAACATGTCAGACACACAGGAAGAGGAAGTAGATTCAGAAACACGTCAAACACACAGGAAGAGGAAGTAGATCCAGAAACACGTCAGACATGTGATGTAAAGATCGCGCATCGCAGGAAAATCAGTTATATTTTAGAATAATTTAAAGCATTTATTGTGGAGACGTGGACAAAAGGAAGAACATATTCATTTGTTTGAGTGAATCCAGATAAATGGTCCGATCTAAGAATTGAACGTTTTCTTTAACAAAGGTTCTTTAACTTTAACTACTTGTTCCCGAGTGTCACCACGTTCCTCCTCCCTCTTACCGACGTTCAGGTCCTGTCCGAAGATGAGCGACGACATGAGGTTTCCCCACACGGCCGACGACTGGAAGATGAAGAAGAAGATCCCGAAGTATTGGTTGATGACGTCGGGGCCCTTCTCGCCGTCCTTGGTGGCCTGAGCGTTCCCGGCGATGCTCAGGTACGTGCATTTGGCCGACCACAGGGGGGAGCCCCCCAAACCCAGGATCACAGAGGTGGGAATGAGGGTGTACCTGAGGAGTTCATCCAGGAGAGCGGTTATTGAAATGTACCACGAGTTAAACGGGTCTTGGCAGAGGTTTGAGGTTGTTTTTACCATCCTGGGTAGAGGTTTCCGAAGGAGTAGGAGACGTAGCAGACCATCCCGGCGACGATGGTCCATTTACAGCCCAGGTTCTTGATCATGATTGGCGGCAGGAACATGGAGGAGACGATGATGGAGGCGTAGATGACGCTCAGAGAGGCCACGCCCATCCCGTCCTCCGCATTCAGACTGCTCTGCACACAGCGAGAGACGAGGTCACGTCAACGATCAGGTACTTCTTTTATTGTTTACACTTCATGATGTGTGTTTGCCGCTGATTGATTTTGATTCAGGAGCAGAACCATTTTATCACATATTTTGTCCTAAATTGAATATTTGTATATGTGGACAAACACACAAGGTTGTAATTGTGTGTATACAAATTCTACATTTATCACATTTATCCTTTTATATTAGTCGTCTATTCTTATTGTCACACTAGTCTGAATTTAACTGCACACATTTTATGACCATAAAACAAAAAACTTTATATGCAAATAAAACCTTGAATCCAGTAACTATGGAAACCCTGCACGTGCATGAAGGTATTGTCCCTAATTAATAATAAGAATATAAACAATAAGAATAATAATGAAATCCTTAAAATCCTCTATGATATCGACCGATATACAACTATTTAATTTTAAAGAATAATATATATAATATTTTCATTTAAAGATTTAGTGCATTTATGGTGTAAAACAATATTCCAATATAATTAGAAATAAGAAAGTAACACAACGAGTCTAAAACTCACTTTATTCTTTTTTTTAAAGGTTTATTAAAAGCAAGTTATTCTGACAAATACAGCGACAGGTTTGTGTAGCAAGAGGAAAACAACATTACAGGGATTTCAAAACTCTTTATTTACCTGTAAACTCTGCAGGCCTCCGTACGCCGTGAACAGGAACAGAAACCCCACCGACACCACCAGCACGTTCTTGAAGTTGCGGCTGATCATGACTGCGTTTCAGAAGAGAGACGTCCACACGGGTTCCAACTTAAAAACAAATCCACAGAGAAACACACGGGGAAAAGAAGTGTGTTTTATTTAAGGTTTAACAAAAGTCACACAGCGGCTGAACGGCTCCAGAGACAATGATCTGCTGCTTATGACTGTGATAAACTCTTGTGCTGGAGATGGGTTCGATCAAAGTCCAGACACACACACACACACACACACACACACACACACACACACACTCAGAGTAACCCTTATCATTCAGCCTCTCCCTTCCTTGTGTCCAATTTAGCTTTAATTCAGTCATATATTCTGTCTCCTCCTCTTCCTGTTGAGTTTAATTCAGGCTGTTGTCGTCTTCTCCTCGGTTGTGTTGTGTTGTGTTGTAAAGTTGTCGTCATATATAGACTAATGCACAGGAGCAGTGACCCAGAGCAAAGGTTAACCTGTTAGTTTTCATCTGTTTCCCTTTGACAGCCGGACGGCTTCTCGTTGTTTGAACAGCTTCTGCAGACGTTATTCTCGGGGACCAGGAGTGAGGAAGTCTGCAGAAACTCCACAGAAACTCCACAGTCCCTCACTCGCACAATCACATTCACAAAATCACACAATCACCTCCTGAGTTTCTCTGCAGGATTTCAGCTCAGCTCGCTGCTCGTGCTTCAGAGGCAGGAGAAGGGAAAGCTGCAGCCGAGCTGTGGTGACTGATACGTGGTGCTGCTATTTTTAATCTGAGTGTGTAGACGCAAATGTCAGGACCTTCGTGGACTTTAGTGTGTGTGTGTGTGTGTGTGTGTGTGTGTGTGTGTGTGTGTGTGTGTGTGTGTGTGTGTGTGTGTTTGTGGGTGTGTGTGTTTGTGTTTGTGGGTGTTGGGGTGTGTGGGTGGGTGTGGTTTAAACTCCAAAACACACACAGTCTGATGCAGCTTCTTTTATTGTCTAATCTCTTACTAACATGTTGAACTCTTCCCAGTATGTGTGTGTAAGTGTGTGTGTGTGTAAGTGTGTGTGTGTGTTTGTGTATGCATGTAGTGGAGGAGAAAAGGAATAATCATAATAATACATCTGGACTTAGGACCTGGGGAATTATGATTGACACGCTGTCTGATGTGTCTTTGATCAATTAATCGAGAAATTAATCTACAGATTCATAAATGGTTAAAATAATGAACAGTTGCAGTTTTATGCTTTTTCTCACCACCATTGAAATAAAGAACCTTTCACACTTTAAGGAACCACGGTGAATATGCACAGAACCTTCTCCTACAGAAACAAGGTTCTTCAGTGGGTGAAGAACTAGAGACAAGAGGAACAATCATTTTTCTGAGGGTGCTAAAGATTATTAAACACATGTATCACACCAACTTCTGTCTCACGAGGTATCTGGTGTCAGATGGTAGTGATGGTGAGGTTGATGATGATGATGATGATGATGATGATGATGATGATGATGATGATGATGTTGATACTGATGATGATACACTGGTTCCTCCAGGTTTGGCTCAGTCTTGAGAGAACTGACTTCTTGCTGAACTCGTCAGGAGGTGGATTCAGATCTCAGAGCCGAAGAGAAGTCGTCGCTGGTTCCACTTCTTCAAATATGCTCAGTTCCTCTTGTTATAAATATATATATATATATATAAACATAAATACATATATATACTCACCAGAATATCCACATGTCACAGATATAGACTGAATAAAGATCTTCAAACACCTTCATCATCAAACTTCTCAGCACAGAGAAGTCATGAAGTTCCATTAAAGATCTGATTTTGTGGACGTTGTCACATTTACACATTTGATAAGAATCAATCAGAGCTTTTATTCAATATCTTTATTATCACGATGTTTTCTCTTCTTCTCCAAAGAGACAGAAACTAATACATATCTTTACGTCAGAGTTGAAGATATGTTTACGTGTTGGACGTGTACATTAAAATGTCAGTGAAGTGATATCAGAGTATTTAAGATATCCACCTTCAATAAATACAGATACGCTGTAATTATCATTTCATGATCGTAGCTGTGATGATGACGTGTTGATCGCCGTGACAACATCCTGACTTTGGACCCGTTTACACTGGGAGCGATGATCCTTTGTTCAAACCAAGCGTCTCAATGATAAGGTTTAAATCTCAGCTGCATCAACCTGTTTTTTTACTGACCTCTCCACCCTGTTGTTAACACCTGTTGTTTGTCTTATCGTCTTTATGATTTCAAAGTTTTCCAGTAAATAGGAAACCATTTGTCATCTCTTGATAAGATTCACGTGACGTTTCATCTTTTTCTGTTAAACTCTGAACCTGAAATTTCTTTAACAGAACACAAATCTATCTAAAACTTATTCCAGCACTTTTATCAATGTCCTTAAGATTCCCTATGTGTTTTTTCAGATTTCTCGTAATAGATTTTTTTATGTTTTGAAACCACATTTAAATGTTTTATCAGTTTGCACTTTGTACTCAGTTAAAGGAAGATGTCCCCGTCCGATAAGCTCGATCTGAAGAGATTAAAATAAAATCCACTTCGTGTATCTGCTGCTCCATGATTTTTTCTTTTAAATTTGTGAATCAGTGAAATAATCTGCTAAATTTTCTGGTCCAATTTGAGCCTTTAAATGTAGAAATATCCCAGTTGTTCTAAAACTAGAGGATGTCGTTTGGATAAATCATATAAAATCAAAATGAAATTAAAACTAATCTTATTTGGCCAAACATTTGTCAAAATGTTGATACAAAATGTATTTTATATAAGTAAATTCAAAACCTCAGTTTATCTTTTACTCTGCCTCCGTTTTATAGGTGCAACTATTTGACCAGCAGGGGGAGCCAGAGGCCACAATTTAATCCACCTGGACAGATCCAGAAACAGCAGATTTCCCAGAATTAATTTCACCAAAGTGCATTGTTCACTGGAAGTTGACTTAAATGACACAATATATAATACATTTATTTAAAAAACAGGGCTCAAAACTCTGATTAATTCGAAGTGTTTAATGTAATGTAATGTTTGTCAATTTGAAAATGTTTTCAACTTGTTTCAAGGAGCTGAATAAAGTGTTTGTTATTGTTGTTCAGGCAGAATATGTTTAATATGATATAAGAAGGGATTCAGGTTATAAATAGGATTGATACACACACACACAGAAACACACAGAAACACAAACACACACACACACAGACACACACACACACACACACAGACACACACACACACACACACACACAGCCAGGCCCTAAGGTAGAGCATTACAGGCATTAGAGAGGCAGACAGGCAGGTATGTCTGCTCTGCTTCAGATATGAACTGAAAGCTCCGTGAGTACAACTGCTTCAATAATACTGTGTGTGTGTGTGTGTGTGTGTGTGTGTGTGTGTGTGTGTGTCAGTCAGTAAAGTGTGTTAATCTTCGTCATGAAATTTGTCCCAGTTAAAACTCAAATAAGTTGTAATTTGGCAACTTTAGAAAAAGTTTTGGAACAGGAAGAAACTCTTATGTAATAAACGTTACAATAACCAGGTCACATTCATGCATTTATAGAATCAGCCAATCACGTGGCAGCAGTGCAATGCAATACACATCCTGTAGTAGTGGTGTAGTGTCGCCCCCTACTGGTCGTTTAAGAGAACACACGTTTCACACTTTTCTATGTGTATTTTTGTATTCAACTGATATGATAACTGCTTTCAGAGGGAGATTAGAACTGTGAGTGAACTGCATGCTATTGGTCATGTGACTCCGACCCGAGCAGGGAACTGAGAGAATAACAGGAGGATTGTTCGAGTCTCTTTCTTTCTTTTGATGTCTCCGAGGTGAAGTCGTCCTGATGCTCTGAGGCCGGTGAGATCTGCAGGAAGAATTCATTACTCCTCAGTGAGCCGGGTCACACTCGCTAATCCCAGACCCCTACCTGTCCGAGGGCTGCAGAGGAGCCTGGGAAAAGACTCTCTCTCACGCACCCACTTATTCTCTCTCTCTCTCTTACTCACACACACACACACACACACACACACACACACACACACACACACACACACACACACACACACACTTCCTTCCCTTTTCTCACCCAGTCCTCAGGCTCTTTGGTCCAAATCCCTCCTGGAATCTCAGACCTGTGTGTGAACCAGACTTCAGTCGCACTGATATGAGTTTGTAAAGACAAAGTTTGTGTGTTTGTTTGTGTAGATATGTATGTTTGTATGTGTTTTTACTTATGTGTATATATGTTTATGCATTCAACGATAAAAGGGTGTGTGTTTTTTTATACAAATCTGTGCTCATATATATATATATATCTTTAAGTGTGTGTATTCATGTGTTATTGTATATATGTGTATGTATGTGTGTGTATATAATGAAACAGAGAGTAGCTTAGTTTTCAGTTTCAGTCGTACACAGAGAAATCCCTGTGAGTGTTTTCAGGTTATATAAACTGCTCATGTATGAATGTGTGGATTAAGAACAAAGATCTCAGGTGGAGGTGAGAGGTTATCTCCCTGGGAGGAAACCAGTGGACGAGCAGACGTCACTGGTTTCCTTCCTCTCACAAAAACAATGAGCCACAACTGGAACAGAATTATACAAATCTACCAATAGTATAAATCTACCATAGAAAAGAGAAAGTAAGATATATAAGAATCCATGAAACATTATTTTAAATAAAGATATGAAAATTAAATAATCCCATTATAATGTTGGATTGCTTAATCTGGTTATTTAATTTGACTCCAGTGACTTCAGCGCCTGAGTTTGGAGAACAATGATCTATGAATAGATTTTATTCATAAATCATCTTAATATATTCTAATAGTTTTATTCTTATGTATTATTCCTCGGATTCCCTCAATAGAAACACACTGAAATCATCTTTATTCGCACACCTATTACTTTTATCATTTTATTTTATCATTACTTTCAACTATTTAGTTTTTTTAATATTATTAGCTTTGATTTTGAATTGTGTTGTATTGTTTTATTGATTTTTTTATGTTATCTGTTTGTCCATCATTGTGAACTTTGGAGCATAACCCAAAATAAACTCTTTGTTATTGCACATGCAAACTTTTACCTGATCCTGGTCAAATATCTGGAAAAACAATTCTATATATATATATATATTTACAGGGTTCACTATCTTATGCTGCTCAACCAGGGATGAGCTCATCTCGTGTCGCACACACACACACACACACACACACACACACACACACACACACACACACACACTCAGGATGTGTCAGGTATGTGAGTAACGTTTCTTCTAAAACCATTAATTCCACTTTACGCCCACAGGCCCATTGTCTCCTAATCGTCCACAGTCTGTAAATTAAGATGGATGATGAGTCTCTGCTTCCTCTCACTGTCCAGAACTGATCCAGAATCTCCTGGACTCCGACGCTGGGAGCCAGTCGGCACGGAGGCGACCGCTCGATGGAGCCAAGGTGTCGAGGTCCTGTTGATGTATCGAACTCGACCAATCATGAGTCACTCTAATCTGTTGATTCCTGTTTTCATAACATCAATAAAACCAGAAGCACTTTGACAGGAAGAAGCTAAAATGACAGAAACCATCTTTGATTAAAATGTATTTAACACCTGCTTGGACTTTTTAGTTTGGTCCATGTCCCATCCACTAACATAGAGAAGGTGGAGTTGCTGTTGTTCACCTCATTCTGCTCATTAAAGGCCACAAGCTGATTGGTTGATAGAGTTATTAAAACAACCTGATTGATTTAGTTTGGTTTAGTTTCCTCCTCTCCAGACTCATAGATCTGAATGTTTGTCTCTGCTCTCAGACCTGAAGTCTGTGAAGTTGGGTCTGGATATCGTCTGGAGTTTGAGTTTCTCCTGTTCTCACTCAGACGTTTCACCAGGAGTCGGCAGGAGAAGTGGAGGAGAAGTGAAGGAGAAGTGAAGGAGAAGTGAAGGAGAAGTGAAGGAGAAGTGAAGGAGAAGTGAGGGAGAAGTGAAGGAGAAGTTCTGAAACGTCAAAAGACGCAGATTCTCGATGGAAGGTTATTTTACACCGAGTCGTTCTCCAGGAAAATAAAAGGCATGAATAAATAAAACCCACGAAAAAGAGCTTCAGCTTCAAAAGGACGTTTTTTCATTCCTGGCAGCTTGTGTGTGTGTGTGTCTGTGTGTGTGTGTGTGTGTGTGTGTGTCTTGTTTGTGCCAGGCTACATATTGCAAACAGGCTTAGTGTTTTACAGTAGTGACACCCGGGAGTCAGTCCCAAGGCAAAGTGTGTGTTTGTGTGTGTGTGTGTGTGTGTCTCTCTGTGTGTGTGTGTGTGTGTGTGTGTGTGTGTGTGTGTGTGTGGTAGAGAGAGAGAGAGACACCAGACAATCCATTGTGTTGTGTTTGCTGACATGGTGCATCATCTGCGGGCTTGTTACTGTCGCTTTCCCAGAAACACAATGAACAGAGATGCTGAGCACAACACTCCACGGCTTTATTTAGCTGAATGACTGACACACACACAAACACACACACACACAAACACACACACACAGACACACACAGCAGGACGACCCTCTCTACCCCCCCGACCCACAGCCGCCCTATAGGAGCACATTAATATCAAAACATTCATGTTGAATTCACCTGTGAACAGTTTATCTCCTGTGACCTTTCATGACTCACATCACAGTTTCCTTCACTCGGGACCAAGTCAATAGAAACTGAGGCTGTTATCAACGTTTTGGGGGGGGAGTGTGGGGGGGTACTAATCCCACGAGTTGAGGAACGTCTCCTCGTCGCTCGGTGTCGTGCGGGAGGTGAAGAGAGAGAGAGAGAGAGAGAGAGACGCAGACGAGAGGATGACAAGAGGGAAAAAGAAAAAACTTCCATGAATTATTCAACTCTCTCTTTGTCTGTTCTCCATTTATCTCTCAATCCTCTTTTTCTGCTCTCTTCCCCCCCGAGCTGCTGCACATTGTGTGTGTGTGTGTCTCTGTGTGTGTGTGTGTGTGTGTGTGAGAGTGTTTCTATTCTTGTGTTCGTGTCAAGCTTGGGGCATTTGTGATGTGTGTGTGTGTGTATACTGTGTAAGTGCTGTATAATAGTGCAATAGTGTCTTGTGTCCACCCCCACCTCTTTCTGTCTCTCTCTCTCTCTCACACACACACACACACACACACACACACACACTTAAAATAGCCTGGTAATTAGACAGGCAAATTACAGTCTCCTTGCCCGCCTGCAGCCGAGGACTGTGGGAAACGTAGGCAGCTTAAGTGTTTCCTTTATTGCTGCGGTGGCACAGGACCAGGAGAGTTTGGGAGATTTTTCTAAAGGCAGAGGAGGGAGAGAGAAAGAAAGAGAAGGAATCAGGGGTCGGTGTGATTATCAGTCACTGGATTCAGAGTTCATCACGTACTTCGGTTTGGAAAGAGCCGAGCGCTGCAGGAAACGCATGCTCATTAAATGTTGGTGCAACCGGGAGACAGGAAACAGAAATAGCTAACGTCCTTTCCTGTGCTCACTCGGAGACTAAAGTGCACATAGAGGGTTTTTCTTTCAATTTAAAAACAGGGTGGATTTAGATTCCTGCTGCAGAACGTTGACAAATAACTAGAATGTCCATCAGAGAACTTTCCTCCAACAGTTTCCTCAGATTCAATTAAGCTGCACCAGATTCCACTCATTCATATTATCAGTTTTCTAACTTTCACTAAGTTTGGTTATAATCCATCCTGTTGTTTTTGTGTAATCCTGCAAACTAACCAACAAACAGACAGAATCTCCTGAGTGGAGGTAAAGATCTTTGTTTTATCTCCTGAACACGACGGAGAAACATCACAGTTTTATTCAGAATCAATCAAATCTAACCACACGTTTTCTTCATATCTGCAAACTGGAACTGCTAATTGCTACTTGGGCAACTTTTAACTTTGACATTTTGCCAAAACGGACTACAACCTAAATATCAATTAATCCTGTGTGACTTTAACAATCAAACAAATTAAGAAAACCTTTACTTGAGAATCTGACTTTATCCATTAGTAGCTTGATTGTCAACGTTTTCCTTTGCAGATGGAACTTGGCCAGTTGTGATGCAATCGCACTTTAACGGCTTCATCTCACAACAGAGGTTCCTCAGTCGTTCCTCTGCTGGTTCCTCCGGAGCAGGTGCAGGATCCTCAGTCTCTAGTCATAAGCTCATCTTCAGTATTTTAATATTAAATCCTAATAGAAGCTTCCGTGTGGTCGTCTGGCTCATCAGATGTGTCTCTAGCCTCCTGAACAGGATCTCTACCTCATCCTAGAACATCTGTGGAACCAGGTTCTGAAGAATGAGCTGGAATCTATTCAAACCTTGTATTGGAAACCTGTCACAGATTTGCATTATTATCAGTGTGAATATTTAACATTTTTCTGCTGTTATTCTGTCAAACCCCTTGTGAGTGAAATGTCTTAACTCTTCCATGAGAAATACTGATAACGCTTCAAACTCTGGCGTCAATTTATAGACAATAATGAGGCAAATACACTGATTCAACTTTCATATCACCTCTCAGTCTGTAAATAGAAGCTGTGGACCGACGCTGACCTCACTTCACACTTTAATTAAAAGGTTCTGAAGAATGAGCTGGAATCTATTCAAACCTTTTATTGGAAAACTGTCACAGATTTGCATAAATGCCGCTGAGAATATTTAACATTGTCCTGTCGTTATTCTGTCAAAGCCCCTGTGAGTGAAATGCTGGTAACACTTGAAACTCTGGTGTTAATGTATAGACAATAATGAGGCAAATACACTGATTCAACTTTCATATCACCTCACAGTCTGTGAATAGAAGCTGTGGACCGACGCTGACCTCACTTCACACTTTAATTAAAACACTCAGTTCGATGTTTCTGCTTCAGACTCAGCAGGAATGTCTTGTAAACTGAATCAAACCTTGTCAGCAAACACACATCGACTCTGGTGTTGCTCTCATTGTTTTTTCCTAATTCAGCGAGTGTTAATCACCTCAACAAGCCGAGGTTCGCCAAAAACCGCTCTGAGTCCCATTGTTCCCCGGGAGCGAGCCGGCCAGCTGATACTGCACAAACAGGCCCACACACACACACACACACACACACACACACACACACACACACACACACACACACACACACACACACACACACACATGTACAGTCACAGCTCGGCAGACAGGTGTGGCAGCATTCAGGATGTGTGACCTGTGTTTGGAATATTACAAACTGGTCGAGCTGGCCCTCGGTTCACAGGGTTTGCTCTCTGCAGCACTTCACAGTGTCAGAGTTCACGTCAAAGGACCAAAACAATAAATGTAATGTGTTATTTTAGAATAATGTCATGTGTGTAGCCGTGAAGTTCTTTGTCTCACAACATAAAACAAATGCACATACACACAGAGAAATATCAAATACAGAATATTTACTGTAGATTACACTGATGACTGATATCGATATCCTCAGCTGACAGTTACCTCAACTTAGTTGGGACAATCAGGCTGTGTGTGTGTTTGTGTGTGTGTGTGTGTGTGTGTGTTTGTGTGTGTGTGTTTGTGTTTGTGTGTCTGCTTCTATAGGGGCTTTTGTGTGTGTTTCAGTCACAGTCTGCTGGTGACAAAGGCTGACTTAATGGAGTGGTGCTGAGTGGCAGAGGCTGACACACACACACACACACACACACACACACACACACACACACACACACACACACACACACACACACACACACAAACACACACACAATGATTGACACAATAATTGACACTATAAAGAACCCCTTGTCTTGTGAGTCCATATCTAACACGTTGTATAGATTGTTTTTATCCCATCTATGTTTTATCCCATCTATGTTTTATCCCATCTATGTTTTATCCCATCTATGTGTATTGGATCTTTGCAATGTTCTTAATATGTGATGATCCCAGTTTAGTTCAAGTCTTCCCACCAGTGAGTCAGCATTGTTCCGAGCACGTTGGAGAACTGGCCTGACTCTGTGGGAGTCATGACTGCTCGTGTGGGGTGAACAATGGATTTGTGACCAATCAGACGCCTCCTGACAGGTTTGTGTAATGAAGAAGATTCTAATCATCGACTAAACTGTCTGTGGGAAGAAAACAAAAATATGACACACACTGTATATTACTCCCCTAAACATTAAAATCAAAATCCATGAATTATACTTAAAGAAATACGTAATCCTGCACACAAACAGACAAGTGAAACAATAACTTCCCTGCAGAGGTGAAGAGTATACATGTAATATTGTGTAGTACACTATACTAGTCAAGATACATACAACATACAATGATAGACTTCCAAAAGCAAAAATACACAATTATGTCTAAGGAAACACTTTGAATGTGACACACACACACAACTGGTGTCTTCCTTCACCTTCACTTTCACTTAAGGTTTACACCTTACACTCAGATAACAGCTCAACACGTATCTCCTCTCTGACTTCTCTGAATACCTTGCTGTTTATTTATGAACAGGCACGGACCTGACAACCCTGTGATGACTGTGAGAACTGTCGCCGCCGCCTGTTCCATAAAACGACCTTCACACACAAACCTGACCTCTGAGTGATGTGACCTGTGTAATCCCTGGTTGTTAATGAGTCGTGTTCTCTGGGTGGTCTGTTCACTGCGTCCACACAAGGACTTTTGATTTGTGGATAATTTCATTTTCAAACACTTTTAGTTTCTCTTTGGTTTCGCTGCTGTGCCCGGTGAAGGGAAACATCACCAGGGTTTATTCTAGGAACTTTAATTCTGACCTCTGCGTCACCGCGGCCTCAGAACACGGAGACGGAGGAACACACGTAGGAGTGAGTGTCGGCTGCACCCGGTTCACATGAGGCCAGTGAAATCCTGCTGAAACACTGAGAAGACTGAGTATCTCTCCATGTGTCTGGCAGAGGGAGTTTTTTATACTTCTGAGGAGAAAGCCTCCAAAGTGAGAATCAGTTCTTTTAACTCCCAGCGAGCTGAGCTGTGCTGTGGCCTGAAGCCGACTCCTTTCTTATCATCTGAGAACATGTGAAGAGCTGAAGAGCCGTGAAGACAGAGCTGTCAGATTCAGATTCATCCAGAGACCTCGTCCACACTGTGATATTTTAGTTTTACAACGCACCACTGTTGCTATGTTTACGAGCACTTTGAAAACTCTGCAGGCTCCGTTTGAGTTTGAATACTAATCTTACTTTTGTTCTCGACGGACAGAAATGTGATCTTTTAGAAACGATGATGCAGACTATGTTTTCAGGTGATGTAAGTAGATTATTTCTGATTTGGAACCAATAACGTTGGAACTTATATCCTTATAAAGATGGAGGACACGTCCCCACTTCCCTCCCAATACCCAGAAGAAAAAGCCTTGCACAGTGAAGTTTATATTCCATTCACTAACATGGAGGAGGGGGAGTTTATGAACTTTATTTGCAGTTAGTGGCCTGGAAAGAAATCGTACTTTTAAAATTGCTGCTTTAAACTTAAGACGTATTAGTGTGGATGCAACCAAACATGTTATGAATTGAATTAAGGATTAATAAAGATTTCATAGTTGAGTCCAACTAACTAGATTATAATTCATCTGTAAAGATATATATTTAGATGTATATATTTTATTTTCTATTTTAAATTTTTGATATTCTATTTCATTGTTATTCTATTTTATTCTTTTTCATTCTATTTTATACTATTTCTATTTTTATTTTATTTTTTTGGGTTGAAATTACTGAGCATTGCTTAAAGAGAGTGTGTGGCCCAAGCATTTCATTGACAGTGACTACTTCATGTTATCTCTGTTCATTTGACAATAAAAAAATCTTGAATCTTGAATCTTGAATATTGAAACTGTCTTTTCTGGAGCTTTTATCCACATTTCCTGGCCTTTGTTCTTTCACTCATTCATTAACAAAAGTCAATAAATTGTGGAGCTTTATTTGAGATTTAAAATGTATTTCCTATATCATATTGTTCATACTTGAGTTCTGCAACACAAGACAGGGATGATGGGAAAACATATAATGAAGGAATATGAGTTAAATCCCTGATGAGGTCCAGACAAATGTAACTTTAACTCCCGTGTTAATAAGTGAATTATAGATTCCTCTTTGAAACCCGGTGTGAGCAGCCATCAGATGTTGTTCTGCTACATTAAGCTGCCGTCTCCACCATGTTTGTCTTTCATAATTGGAGTTTGTGCTCAGCAGATTATTCCACTCTGTTATAACTGTTACTGTGCATCAGGCCAGAACAGCCCTGCAGCTGTTTGTGAAGAAGTTTAGAAACCAACGCTCCGTTCTTCTAACCGCAGCCTGATGCCTTCTCCAGATGCTACTACGCTCCTCTCTGTGGGTTTGTCACCTCCTCGCCTCCTCGCCTCCTCTCTCCTTGCCTCCTTGCCTCCTCGCCTCCTCTCGTACCTTCTCCTCTCCTCGCCGCTCAGCATGTCGGCAGCGTAGCAGGAACTTAATAAGTCACGGTGGATTTCAGGTGGTCAGCACAGTGAAATAAAACAAGCTGCTGCTGCTTTATCAGATTTTAAAGCATTAAAATAGCACTCAAGGATAAATCTGAAAGTTTAAATATTATCATGTTAATGTTAAGTTAAAAAACAAACAACGGACAAAGAGGAAACAGGGAAACAGAACATATACGATGACAATAGGCAACAGGCCTCCAGTCACAGAGAGGAAGCTCATATTTGTTCTCGTGGAATTCTTACAGGAGTTTAAAAACAAACTTTCTCTGCAAACAAGCTGAAAATAGAACAAATACAAAACAACTCTGTGTAGAGACGCATGAAAAGAGAAAGGGAAGAAGAAACACGAGTAGAAAACCTCGTCGGCCGTGTGTGGGTGCAGATCTACTCTCAGTGCAGAGAGGTATGAATAGTGTGAGTCTTATTATGTACTGTAGTTATTTGGGTCACATTCACACATGAAACCTGCAGGATCCTCGTTTCCTTATCTTATTTTGTCAGTCTGGTTTTTCCAGGTATCACCTGTTTCCTCTGTTTTGTGGATTCTTAGGATTTTGTTCATGTACCTTTTCTGTTCTTATCTTACGAAACTAATATGTACACAACTCATATATGTAATGAACATACTCACATGACAAAGTAACTGTGCCTGAGCTCGGTTGTTCAATTCAAATCCAAATAATCCATTAGACGTAATGTGTGGTGATCGGGGGGGTGAACACACACAGGGCTTTGATTTGAATGTGAACTGATCTGGAAGAGCTCCATATAGAACCGATCATTAGAAGCACAAACACAGATTAACAACATATGATGGAGTTTCTCACTTTGACCAACAATGGCTGGTTTGTCCGAGGAACAAAAGACACTGATGTGGAACTGCACTGGTTTGTGTGATTGTGTCGTTTCTGTGCACGCCAGGTACAGCATGTGTGTTACAGCCTGTACAACACGTGTTAAATCTCCAGAGGACAAACTGTGTGTTTGCATGATTGTGTTGTTCAGTTATTGATTTGTTTCCAAGCCGAAGGAGTGTCAGCGCTAATGCTGAGTCAGTGAATTCACACCAGTAAAAGAAAAGAAACATAAAAATGTACTTTCCTCTCTGCAAACATTTATATTGTGCTGCAGATGTTTACAGTACAGATACAAAACGGTGAGAATCCCAAGTTCCAAAAACGATTCACCTGTGCTGCTTCATTTTAATCCTGTTAACGCTTCACGCTGGTTAATCCCTGCTGCTTGATATCTGGGTCACACACTGGATGTGAGCGGTGGGATATTGAGTTGGTGAAGTCAGGTATTCAAAACAGAGCAGATGCTACAGTTTTACATTCGCACTGGTCTTTGAGATGAATGTGAAGGGACCTGATCGGCCAGTAAACCACAAACACTTAGCATGTCCTCTATTAGAGATAAAGAAATATAATAAAAGTTTACTTATATGGCATTTTTCAAAACAACCGTCTTTTTACATCATCAGATAACTAATTAAAACACTGAAACATGAACAAACATTTGGCTGATGGCAGAACGTTTTGTTTGACCCGTCCACTAACACGGAGGAGGCAGAGTTAATGACCTAAAGAGAAGTAAAAGGAGGTTCTGAGACTATGAGTTTGATTATTCAAATCAAATTGTTCTCAGAGCTCACAGTCGTTGGTTCACACCTTCATCCACTCACACAATCTCCTGGTCTGTATCCTGGATGTTCACGCTTCACACTGGAGCAGATGTTTCCTGTTGCGCTGGAAGAAAGACGTGTTTCTCCAGGATCAGAAGCAACAGATGGTGCGAGCGGAACAGGAAACAGAGAGAAAGGTGTGCGGCCTGATAACGCACTGAATCATGAGGGCGTGCAGAAAGAGGCAGGCGGTCCCATCACATGCTGATAACATGGGACGTTTAGAGGTTTGGAGGTTTTTTGGAAGCTGATCTGAGGAGAGGTGTAAAGTATCTGTGGTAGCTGTCATGCTAATCATCTCTAATTTACCTTATTAGATCCTGAGCATCTTGCATTGTAATAAAATATATGCAGGGGGTGTGGCCAAATTAGATAAAAAAGCAAAGATGCCGGCACTGGTATCCACGCTTTTCTTGTTTGTACATCTTTATATCATCATTACAGTTTCACTTTATATTGACTTTAAGGAAAACCATGGCAGAATGTTTGTGCTCTTCTTAGTTTTTAAAGTTTTGTTGGTATAAGTTGATTTAAATGCTCTTTTCATATTCAATTCCTTCCCCCTTAGTTGTGTTGGAGAGAAAGAAGAAATCTGGTTCCACTGAAAGTAGGAGAGAAACTATGTTCTTAACGACTTTAGATATACAATGTATTTCCGCATATGAAGACTTCCGGCCAGTTTAGGATTTCACAAGTGTCTCAAAGAAAGAAAAGCTGATTTGGGATCAGTTCACACCCTCGTCTCTCCCTGAGCAGCGACTATCTGAGTCTCTGGTGACGTTAAAGTCTGACGTGGTTCTTATCAGTCTGAGAAGAGTCGAGTCAGGGCTCATTTTATTTAAATCTCTCCCGCTCGGAGATATCCTCACTTCCCTCAGGAGTCAGGGGGATAAAGATTAAGTCGTGGTGGCTACGGACGGTCGGATAAAGAAACGTTTGAGTCTGAAATCAGGGGAACAATCTGTGCTTCTGTGCTTGAGATGAACAGTTGGTGCCCAGGCAGAGAGCAGGTGCTGACCTACAGCTTCAGGTCCAATGTGCACTCGATCATCACAGAAAAGACTTTCACAAAAACGCCATCTAAGGTCACATTGGGTTTCTCTCCTCCACGTAAGCCCTTCACTCCTCCACCTCCTCCGCCTCCTTCTTTTCCTGAGGTCTCTATCTTTTTTTATGGAGCTTTTTATATCTCTTCTCTGCCTCTTCTCCATCTCGATCCGTCCTTTTTTAGTATCTGGCACACCCACCGCATGTGCTCATTCACCTCCTGCTCGTCAGGTCTCTGTCTGAATGGATTTCTCTCACGGAACCAAGCTGTCTTTCTAAAAGTGGCTCCACAGCAGAGTGTGACGGGCGAAAAGACGAGTTCTCACCCTGACGGAGATAGATTGAACATCCGATAGACGCACACGTGTACGATGTTGAATGAATGGGAGGGGCCTCGGACTGTCGGTGAACAGTCAGGTCTCGATAAAATGAAATAAAAACATTAAAATAAAAAGTCTCTCAGTCCAAATTCATGAAATACTATCATAGTTGACTATTAGAATTTCATACAGACTGAAAATAGTATAGATAATTACTCTGTGAGCCATCACAGGCAGAACCAGGGTATCGTTTTTTTTTCTCTTGTCTGTTCGTACAAAATAACTCAACAATGTATTTACGTAATTTCTCCAAACTTGTTGGGTACATTACCCGGAAAGGAATCTTCAGATGATTCAGTTTTGAAGATGATTGGTCAAAGGTCAAAGGTCAAATGTCAAGCTCAAACAATCATGCACAGCTCTACAACTGCATGATTTTTATGTTGCATCATTTTAACCGCGTGGTATCATGTTTAACTTTGTCCAACACAATGACAATAAAGGCTTTTCTATTCTATTCTAATCTATTCTATTCTAATCTATGCTATTCTATTCTAATCTATTTTATCCTGTTCTGTTCTGTTCTTTAAAACAAATCATTTTCCTCTCTAAACTTTCTCCGCAACAAAACAAAACTTCCTCGTTTGGTTTGTCTTCTCGTCCGCAGCAGTTCCCTCTTTTTCCGAACTGAATGTTTTGCTTCATGTAAGATGGCATGTAAAACTAAGGCCTGTGATTATGTGACACACACACACACACACACACACACACACACACACACACACACACACACACACACACACACACACACACACACACACACACACACACACACACACACACACACACACTGTCCTTGTGATTCCACTGTGAGTCTGTGCTGAACTGTCTGTTCAAGTGTCTGTTATCAAGTGAACAACCGGAGAGATTCCACCATCTGCATGAAACTGTTACAGTAAGTGAGATAAGAAGAAGGTTTCATGGCTATTTTTTAAAAGCCAACAGATAAGAGCTCTTTGTTGTGGTCGGAGCAGGAGACAAAATACGTGATAAGTATTTGGGAGGATGAGGAGAAGACACCAGCTTCTAACACTCATCTCTGAGTGTTTGTGAAAACATGCGATGTCAGGGGCGTTTTATCAGAAGCTGTTGAATCAACTTACTCCTCCTGTTACTGCCGTTGTCAAGGGAATAAATTATGTTTAAACTGATAAATCTGTGTGTGTCTCTCTCTCTCTGTGTGTGTGTGTGTGTATGTGTGTGTGTGTGTGTGTGCGTGTGTGTGTGTGCGTGTCAGACAGAAGCAGTGATAGTGTCACAGATACAGGAAGTGGCAGGGTTATCTGGTGAAGTTGGTTTCCTGTTGTGGTTTCTCACTTCTGCTTCTCAAACAAGTTCAGCAACAGCTCACACGATGGATTCTCCCCAGTGCAAATAATGAGGAGACAATTTAAGAGCATTTAAAACCATTTAAACTAATCAAATAAAACGATATAGCAGCAACTATAATAGCCTTAAACCATACACGTGTATCAATAATCTACATGTCTGTTTACATCTTATTTATCTAAATTACTGACATCAGATAATAATCTGAAATCTGAATGGAACACTCATTGAGGAACTCATGTAAACATCATAATCCAAATAAAGTCTGAAAAAAATCAAAAGTCAGATTATTTATGTTGACGTCGTCATTGTCTCAATCTCATTTGTTTTTATTTTCTTAATGAATTAAATTAAACAACAACCATCTGTCGTATGAGACGAATATTTCTAATCACTTTAATAAACAAATACAGATAGATTTATAACATTTCATGTTGTTTACTTTTTTCCCCACAACCCTCTGTGTGTAGTGTGAGATCAGCTGTTCCGATAGAAGAAGCCTTTTTTCATCCATTACTCACACATGAGGTCAGTGCGACACTCATCCATTAGACAACAACACCCACAAACTCCGGCACAGTGACGAATGTGTTTATAGGAAGCCGGAGCTACTGTGAGACACCACGTCTGGGAGGGAGTGTCGGGGGGGCACTCACTGCTCTATTTTTATAGATGTGATCACTGCTGTATTCCTGACACTTCGCAAGTATCTGCCTGATATCTGGTGAGCTCTCAGGGTCCCTGACAGCCGGGCGTTAATAAAGAGCTGGTTTTTACATAACTGAGAACTCTGTCACACACTTACTGAAACACACACTCACTAAATCACACACACACACCAACACACACAGGTGAAAATAAACTGAGCCTCTGCTGATTGTTATGTCGAGTGTGTCGATAGAAAGAAAGAAATCTAGTGGCGACTTAGGAGTTATCAGATTGTTAAGACTTCAGACAGAAACTCTATCCCTCCTATGAGATGTGTGACTGAATTAGTGTTTGTGTGTGATTGTGTGATTGTGTGTGTGTTGTTGGACAGGGGTTCTTGGCAGCATTGTGTGGCATTCAGCACCTTGGGGGCCTGGGCTGGATTAGGAGAAAGCAAAGAATGCTCCTCTGACAGTGTTTGAAATATTCACATTTCTGATTTGTGAACAACTGTGAGAGAAGTTATGTTTTAGTTATTTAATGCTTTGTGTTATAATTATTGCTTAATTATTATTGCTGTCATCCCATTTTCTGCATGTTAACTTTGTATTTTGTATTTTGTGAAATGTTGATATTTAATTTTAAGGCAGAGGCCTTTGTGCCTCCCAAATGTTATTGTTTTCTTGTCATTTCTATGTATTAAACACACAGAACAAATTATGCTATTGGTTTATTAAACATGATTAATATTCAAATGTGTATTTGAAAACGAGCAGTAGAAATAAGATTAAATAAAAAAAAAGGCTTTAATTAACATACACTGACGTAATCCCTCTCAGTATTAACTCTTTACAGTCAGTGTGTTGAGTGAATAAGCTGCAGCATCCATCACGTTTACAGGCTATCAGAAAGTTTACAGTTTGAGAGCATCCAAAGTAATGCTGTGGGTGATGATGATTATTGTTGTTGTTGTTATTATTATGTTGTCGCTCAGATGTAGTCATATCATTTTCTGCATGTCAACTTTGTATTTTCTATTTCTGTAAATGTTTTCATTCTTAATTGAATTACCTCAAGTCCTCTAAACAGCCCACTGGGGAAATTAATGAGTGAAACAGAATAAAATAGAAGCAACTTATAGGAAACTATTTGTAACTAACTAATATTATGAATAAGAGAACGTTATTTTATCTAGGCTTTCGATTTTATTGATTGGAATTTAATTTAATTTATTTGTATTTGTATAATTATGTCTTTATTTACTTCCATTTATTCTTATATTTTATATATGTATTTTTTTTAATTATTATTTTATTTAAAGTTATTTGATTTCTGCCTCTTTTTCTTTACCCTGAGTGTTTGATTGTGGGTTGGGGGGTGTTCATAAACGTTTGTATGTTTATAAATGTTTGAATGTATGTTTCTTATATGTAAAACTCAATAAATATATTGTTAAAAAAAAAACGCCCACTGGGTTTTCTGCATCCTCGTGCAACTGTTTATTATTGTTATCTTGTAATTTCCTCTGTTTATTGGCTTATTGAACATGAACACAATTCAAACATGTAGTTGAACACGAGCAGTGGAGTTAAGTTTAAACACAAATGATCATTAAAGTTAAGTTTAATTACAGATTAAACCAGTATTAACCCTTCACACTGAGCTGCAACCTCGTTTATTTAATTGGCCCTGAAACGGTTAACAGTTGCTGCGCGTACACGAGGCAGCGTCCGGAGCGGGAGCGCGCAGATCGGCGGCGGCGGCGTCGGGAGCGCGCCTGGTGGAGCAGAGAGACACACAGGGTGCGCGCACAGTCCCGGTGACCACACGGCTCTCGGTGTCCGCGGCGCCGCTTCTCTTCCTCCGGTTGGATCTATCGCTGCGGGACGTGGGGCTCGTTTTACCCGGCGGAACACACACTCACACCCGGACACACACACGGAGCCTCCGACGCGGGCCACCATGACGGGGAGCCGGGAGGAGGAGAGGAGGAAACTGGCCGACATCATCAACCACTGGAACGCCAACCGGCTCGACCTGTTCGAGATCAGCCGGCCCACGGAGGTAGGAGCCCGGCGAGAGGCCGCAGGAGAGGCCGCGGTCCTGGGGCCTTCTCCTGCGGGGGGAAGGGGAAGGGGAACCGGGGGGGAGGGAACCGAGGAACCCGCGGTTTGAAATCTGCGGGAATCTGTTGCGGGAAGAAGCGTGGTTTGCTCGGTGGTGGGTCCCAGTGCCTGGAAGAAACGAACACCAGACTCCATTGAGAAATCTGCTGATTTACTGCGTCGTAGCATTCACTCATTAATCATATATTCCTACATTAAACTCACATTTTGGATTGTTGTGTCACAAACCGGAAGGTGTGCACTGATTTACACAATTTAATCTGATTAAATTCACCTTTATTTGACACACACTTCACACAAACGTAGCTAGCTGCTAGCTACCGCCCACAGCTGTGCTTTGAGCTAAAAACAGGAATAATTCCCAGTGTGGATCCTTAACAGGATAACAAATAAAGCCGAATGGGAAGTGAGTGCTACTGGTTTCTACTGGGTACGTTAGATTGTGTGTCCGTGAGTGTGTAGGTGTGGGAAAAGAGAGTTGAACCAGAAACCCCCTGATTTCTGAATGGGAGCTGGTGCAGTGGAAGAGGGACCAGCTAGCTAGGAGGCAAGTGCATTTACCTGTGGAGCCGACACTAGCCTAATGCTAGCTAACTAGCTAATGGCTGAAAACAGGTATTTTCGTGTTTTTTAAAAGGATAAAGTTGAATAGTTGACCCGGGTTAGCATGGGTGTGCAGCCGGGCTCGCAATGGCTGACGAGCCCGGGAACCCGCTCGATACGCAGGGCGAATAGATGAAAGCTTAAAGTCTTAGCAACAAGCTGGAGGTGAATGCATCCATCAGTGGGGGGGTGGAGGATGCAAGACCCCCGAAAACCAGTACCCCGAAAACCAGACCCCCCGAAAACCAGTCCCTGTGCAGCCGACCTGTCCTGCATCGTCCTGGGAACGAGCTGCTGGTTTGACTGGTAATGATCTGACTGGGCTGCGACCACCATTGACTGCGACCACCAGTGACTGCGACCACCAGTGACCCTTCAGGCTGTTGACTACAAACACCAGTCCTTCCCCTGGGGACTGGATCCAGAGACCAGGACCCTGGTGGTGGTGGTGGTTTCCAGTCCCAGTCCCCCAGAACCAGTTCATCCACATCCTAACCTTTTAAACTGGTTGCATCCACTGGTTTGCACAAAGTAGTAGTTGTGTGATTTACAGCTCTGGGAACTGGGATTGTGTGTTTTATTTTTTCGGCGGGCAGCCCACCCCCCACCCCATGTCTCCTTGGAGGAAGGGGGTGAGGAGTGGGGGTGCAAAGGGTCCCCCCACCCCACCCCATCCTACCCCACTCCTCTTCTTGAGCCGATTAATTTAGCAGGATTGAAGCCGTTGGCCTGGTGGTGAAGTGCACACACACACACACACACACAACCTGTGAAGTGCACACACACACGAACACAAACACAAACACACAACCTTTCCTTCTGAGAGGAATGATTAACCCACTGCAGGGTGCGAGTCCCTCACTGTACAAGGAGCAGTGCCGAGTGGAGTCCAGTGGAAACATGATTGCATGGAAGCAGATGCATGCTCTTCCCTTCCCCACACACCCTCCCCATATGTCAGCTGGTAGAACCCCCCCCACCCCAGGCTGCACACACAAGTGTCCTTCACACTGTCTAGACGGCTCCTGACTGAAATATATATATATATACTGTGCCTTTAAAATTGTACAGTATCATCTGTGATTGACGCTGACGTCAGATTTGATTTGCCGCCACAGGTTCGACATGTCTGATTGTGAAATGTTTAATTTGAGAGGGAGAGAGAGGGAGAGAGAGAGGGGGGGGGGGGGGAAGAGATCATTCGTGTGATTAGATTAGTCGTGCATGGCTTATTATTAGTCTGGAGCAAAGGTTCTCCAACTTTTTAATCTTTGCAAACCCCAACTGAACGAGTCCTGCTGTGGGACTTATTGTTCTGCTCGTTAGGAACATAACAGGTACTCGGGTCACGTGTGGGATTCACAGCAGGCGCAGACGTTCTGTAGATATTCAATAAACACTGCGATTTGAAATGCACAGAACAATAGATGCACTGCAGATTGTTTGACTTGGATAAAAAGAATGTGGGAAAGTTTACTTTGCTTCAGTTCTGTATTTATTCTCTAGGGTTCACACTGCCTGGAATTTAAAAGTGAACATGAGCACAATATATTATTATAGTATTTTAAAATGAAATGTAGATAGCCTGTTATATATGTGAAGACTAGGGTTGCAAAATCCGGGAATATTCAAAGTTGGAAACTTTCCATGGGAATTAACGGGAATATACAGGAATTAACGGGAATTAACTGGGAATAAACTGGAAATGTTGTGGGTAATTTATACTAACTGTATTCACCTTGTCATATACAGACATAAATATAAACATTTTGTTTTGTCATAGGCTGATTTGAGCCCTGAGGAAACTTTGGGCACTTGACTTTATGCTTCTGCATCGTTGTGTCATTCTTAAAATAGGTCTTTGCACAGTATTTGCAAATGTACACAGCCTTTCCTTCTACATTGGATGAGGTGAAATGCCTCAACATTGATGGATAAATGAATGGAAATAGGCTAGATTAGCAGATGAACAATCCTCAATCAGCATGCTAATATATTTTCCCCAGTAATATCATTGAAACTTACCTGACTAGTCCTGCACTCTACAGCAGGCCTCAGTAGCCCTGCTGTAGAGTGAAGGATGCTGGGAGTTATCTGTGCATGTGATGGAAGAATGCACAGTGGAGGGTTGAAACTCAACATGCAGCGTGTACTGCATTCCATACATCTTTAAAATAGTTTTGAATGATGTTTTTATTGCTCAGCATTTAATTTGCATATTTTTATTTTTTTTCAAAATTCCGGAGCTAAACTTCCCATGGAAAGTTTCCGGAAATTTACCGGAACCTTTCCGCCCGTTTGCAACCCTAGTGAAGACCAACGTCGTCTGTATGAATATGAGAATGAGAGAACAAGGCAATGTTTTGGACAATCTGACGTGGTACATAGCTGTTAATATTGAGGTGATATAATATATAGTAATTGTTGATTTTCAATCATGAATACTGACATCTGTAAATACATACTTAAATATATGTAATATATATAAAGTGCCTTTTGAGTACTTACTCAATACTTATGTACTAATTTCTAGATTTTTGTTGTTTAAGTTTTAATATCATACATACATCGTGGCCTTCAGTCGTCTGGTTTAATTCCTTCATCTATCAAGATATGACCGTGTTTAATTCCAGCTACGTGTCCCTAAAAAAATGACGTCTTCCTTCCTGTGAGAAGAGGCTCACTCCTCTTAGGGATTGTTAGCACAGTCGCAGGAATCCCTCTGAAAACACCGGGTTTCTGTGTGGATCAGAGCCGGAGTGTTGACAGCTGACATCCAGCAGCTCCCTGTGCCTGGAAAAGATGCGCATACGCAAGAAGTTGTTGCTAAATATAACTTGTGATACAGAAACAAACACAGCAGCAATAATTCATGATGTGCTGGGCAGGATTTAAAAGCAGGAATCTTGTTTTTTTACACATTTGGAACCATTTAAAATTCATAAATGATGTCTTGATACCTAATTACACATGCTGGGTATTTCATTTACAAGCTTTGTTACAGGAGGTATTGGACGTACATATCTAAAACATGAACTGTACTTACTCACACATTGTGCAGGACAAGTAGACCTTGTTTCCAAGAGACAGTGGAAGATGATGGAGAGTAGATGATGCGTATCCTCTTAAACGTGAACTCAGCAGTCGTCCCTTACTGTGTGAACTCGATGTATCGAGGAATACAATTATACCGTAGGAAGCTGCTGTGGCAATTATCAGGTGGAACTGTTTAAGCCGGTGATTACATGTGATGGTGTTAATCAGGCAGGTTTGACATTCTCCTCTGCAGGGGCCTTGTGAAGCTGTGATTACATGATGGTGAGTTCTCCCTCAGATTAGAGCTGATTCTGATAAATCAGGTTGTATCTTAATATCAGGATTTGATTGGCAGTGAGGCAAAGACAAATCTGTTGGACTCCACTCGTCCTCAGTGCTGACCTCAGGGATTTTGTTCCCTTTTCTTTCTCTGACCAACTCAAAAGAGACTTACGGTTTAAACGTGGAACAGTGGTTTTTGTTTTGTTTTTGTTCGTCCAGTTCTTGATGGTTTTTGCTGGAGAACTTCCAGACCAGCTCAACTCACCAAACAACAATCTCTGTAATCTGAAGAATGGTAGCAGGGCGTGTTGTACATCACGTTTGTGATTGTTCTTTCTTTCACAATGACGCTTGATTTCTTTTGAGTTTCTAATGACCGGGTTAAAAAAAATCCAGTAGCACAGTGTCTGCAGGAGATGGAAGTATTAGTTCTCTACTGCTGTATTTTTTAAATGCATAGCTTAGATATTGTACTTCCAGAAACAGGGTTAAGACACTTCATACAGGTTTAGACTTTTCTTTCTGAAACCAGCCGATGATGTAATGAGATCTGTGAAAGCCACCTAGCGTCTCCTGTAATTGCAGTTTGCTGTGACAGTCACGTGATGCAGTGAATGACAGAGCTGAACAACAAGTTTAATAGGCAGTGTTTCTGGAAGGCGGGGGGGGGGACGGACCAATGTTTCAATGCAATGACCCACTGGGATGTTTCCCAGTTTGTGTAGTGCTCAGTCTGGGCACCTGGTTTGTGTGTGTGCCCAGTAGAAATCACTATAACTTAATCTTAATTACTTACATCTAACTTTCTTTATTTTCCTCCTCTTCCCGTCTGTCTCTGTTTCACCTCAGCTGTGTGTTTCCACACGACTCTGCTTCCTGTATCTGTCATTTCAAATTAAAAGTCCTCTACGGAGTCGTGCGTTTGCAGGTGCGGCAAATTGTTCATAGCAGAAACACAGCTGTGTGTGGAGGAGGTTTCTTAACATTTTGCCCCTTAGTGTAATGGACAATTTCCAGGTTTAGGGATTTGTTGAGCAGCGGAATAAGATGAAAAATTGTGTTGTTAACAAACTATTAGACTCACAAAAATCCTCAACTAACGACGACTTAAGAAACCAGTTATTTTCAAGTCTGAGGTGAATTTGATTCACGAGGCGGGAAGTTCATATCCACCTTCTTTCCCATAGGATGTGAAAGCACATTTCAGCAGACTCGCCGTGACATCAGCGACCACTCCCTCCCTTCCCCGCCACAAAGGAAGCAGGAAACTGGGCAGGAAGTGTGTGTTGTGGGGAGATATTGGGTTTCCTGTGGTTTGAGGTGGAATGACTGTTGTTTTTAGAGCGATGCACGATCAGATTTTATTTTATTTTACCAGTTATTTCCAGACGCTTGGGTTCATCTTCGTTGTTTCTTTTTTTGCCACTGACGCCAGAACTGATGTTGTGTAGTGGGATGTTGTATTTTGTGCTTCACCTGGATAAGACTATAAAGATCTTATACATTGTTCAGATTTTCCAAGAGTGTCAGAATCACAAATTAGTATAATGATTTTTTTAAGGAAAACCTATTTAGAGGCTCCTAATGCTAATGACATGCAAACTTGTGTCGGTTAGGTGTGTGTGTCCGTCATTAGAGGTCAAACAAAGTGTGTGCAACAAAGAAACAACCGTGTCACCACAGACGGATTAAGATCGGCGTCAGTCTGGTGTTTACCTGCTCGGCCTGGTTAACAGATCTGCTCGCCACAAACCACAACTACAACACAAAGAGGTCACACACAGACACACACACACACACATATAAACAGCAGCTGACAGCTCTGTGCATTGCTCTCTGATTGCATTGTCTGTCTGTGTGTGTGTGTGTGTGTGTGTTCACCGGCTGTCCCCCTCCCATTCGCACGCCCTTTACTGTCTTTCCTCCATCGTGTCGTGTGGCCACTGGCTGCGTCCCCATGGTAACGCTTGTCACTGTGATGGGTACAGGAGCCCGGCAAAGAGGCCACTCCTTCACGCACACACACACGGGGGTTGTCGACAGTTTTGCAAAGTGTGTGCGTCTGTGTGTGTGTGTGACTGAGTGTGCAGGAGTCAGATAGTTGTGATTGACAGAGTTGTTAATACAGGTTGGAAAGGCCGTGATCGGTCGGTTTGACTTAATTGTGGCGCAGCTCCGAACCACTTTCCTCCTCAAGTGTCGAGATAAGTCGTCTGCTTTGTTTCCTTTCACGTGTCCTGGTTTCGCTGGAAGAGTTTGTTTCCAGTATGAAGCCAAATATCTGGAATGACTGATAACTGGTGGGAAGGTGCAGGATTAGCTTCACTGTGTGAGAATGTTAATGGAAAGGATTCTTATCGGCTCTCAGGACGAATGTTAAACACACACACAGAGAGCAGGTGTTAAGCTCATATCATTAGTGCTGATGTGACTTTGTCCAGTTTCATTTGAGATTTCAGGCTTTTATATTTACCTTCACCCGAGGAGGTTATGTTTTCAGCCCTGGGCGTTTGTTCACAGGAAGTTGATACTGCATTAAACAGCAGAAGAAGAAGAAGAAGCAGCTGGATTGCTGCTGTTTTCACCTCGAGTGATTTAATGTTTGAACGATGAGGACGTTCATTTGACGCATTCAAACTAGGGATGGGGGAAAAAATCGATTTCAGTTACAAATCGCGATTCTTGCGAATGACGATTTTAAATCGCCATGCTGCCTCCCAAATCGATTTTTAAAAAAATAAATTTAAAACATATTTATTGGTTTATATGAGGGCAGCAACATCACCCCAGAGCATGTTGACCAGCTCTTGTTTTTGCACAAGAATCTAAACATACCCAAGCACTAGCTTTGTATCGCCTACATGCAAACAACAATAGCCTACTTTGTTTATTTCAAAGTTTATATTTTAAGTAAACTTTTATTCATTCTATTTAATTGACCTTTTATTTATTGTTTAAAAGTAGCCTAAGTGGCATACATTTCTTAATCTGTCAGTTTGTGTGCAGTTGACAGGGGCTTTACAATAATAGGGAACATTTTTATTTATTTTTTCTATTGGCTGCCCGGCAGTCATTAAGTTAATGTTAATATTTGAAATAAAACTTGTAAAGCTCTAAGTGAATTTGACTGTTGTATTTGAAGGAATGATTCAACATTTTTCCATGGTCCAGTACTTATAAAAAAAAAAATAACCAAAAGAAATCCCAGGAAATCGTAATATCGAATCGCAATACCCACAGAATCGCAATACATATCGTATCCCCACCTAAGTATCGTGATAGTATCGTATCGGGAGGTCCCTGCCGATTCCCGTCCCTAATACAAATTAGTGTTGAGTAGGAGATACTGGTTATAATATCATAGAAATGAATGATGACTTGTCTGCATGTGTCTGAGAGTCCGTGTTCCCTCTTGTCCTCTCTGTTGCTGTGATCATTTGCCCGGGGGTCTGCCGGGGGTCTTCCTATCAGCCCCACCAGATGAAGCCGTAAATGTGTGTCCCACGTCACCTTTCATGGTCAAGCGGTGGGTGTGTGTCCCTGTGTGTGTGCATGTGTGAGAGTTATCGCTCCACGGCGGTTCATTACGAAGAGGGGCACAGCATCACAGCCGCAGGTCTCACAGCCCGTCCAGCAGAGTTATGACCCATCTCCATGACACACAAACACTTAGACACACAAACAGATGGAAGGACGTGATTGCACAGAGACCTCTCGTGTTCATATCCAGTCCTGAAAGAACCCTTCAGTGTTGTATCAGTGAGTGTGTTGTGGTTTATCTCCCGTCTTGTACGTTGTCATGTTCACTTCGTTCTGACAGTTTCCTCCAGTTTGACGGCACGAAAGCGACAGAGGCCGTTATTTATTCTTTTTTGTTTCAACATCTCAGATAATTGTCTGAACCCACAATTACCCTGTTGTTGTTTGTATGTCACTTTCATTTACATCGCCGGAAAATCACAAATTCGACACTGACGTTTTTGTAGAGCTTCAGGCTTCACGGAAACCTAAACTCATTGGCTGAATCAGCGATTATTTTGATATAGCGAAAAATCTGTGTCATTTGTGACACTTGGACATTTCATAGACTCAAAAATTGATCGTTCAATTGGTAAATCATGAAAAGTAAATGGTTAGATCCAATTTCATCGACGTATTGCGGTGTCTAATCCTCAGTCAGTGTAATTGATGGAGCCGGCCTCGGTCTATTGGCTGCTGCCTGTTAACTGGAAGGATGAGGTCATGCTGCCTGGACAGCCATGATATTTATCACCACTACTTCCTGCACGTTGGGAAAACCCGCCTCGGCCTCCTGGGCAGTAAGTGAGGCTTAATGTGGGTGACGCATTGATTAGTATATAAATATATCAGCATTTAGGATATCTAATGTAGTTATGATATTAACAGATTAAAGTCAAGTCAGTGGGTTATTTAATATATCATTTGTATTTAAATATCTTAGGGGCAATGAGTATTATAGTTGCAGTGTGAAACCAGGGAAGTTAGTTTTTTTTTTTTTTTTTTTAACAATATTTTTTATTGAAGTTTAAAGTGCATATCAAACTTTATGCAGAATTTACAAACATTTTCATTTACATCCCCCTCATTCACACAGACATAGAAAAAAGAAATAAATAAAATGGACAATGACAACAGACATGAAACTAATGGAGTAAAAAATAAAATAAATAAATAAATAAATAAAAATAAGAAAAAAAAAGGCAGGATCATTTCACAACCTGTTGTTCAGTCAGTGTTATCCGTTTCATTGGTCAAAAATGACATAAATGATTCCCAATGTATGTCAATCTCTCCAGTCCAAGACAAGTCATCAACTCCTTCTTCCATATTGCCAGTGATGGTGGTTCTACATTTTTCCAATATAGTGCAATCACTCTCCTTGCATGGAGAAGTCCAAAGTCGGGAAGTTAGTTTTAGTTTACAATCTGCAGCAGCAACGTGAGCTGACGATCATGACGCAAATGTACAGCTAATTACAGGTGGTTTCCATTTTTCAGCGTGTGCCATCAAGCCCAGTGCGAAGCTGCCGTCTTTACTTTGAATTTAGAGACGGAAGAAAAACCGGCTACCGAAGATTTAGAAACAAAACAGACGTGAGGAGAATCCCAAATTTGATTTAACAACAACTCATCCCAGTTCCAGAGACCGTGCATTCCACCGATTTTTTATTTACACATTTGTTTGTCCGGATATCTATCAAATAATTGATTGTTGCTTTAATTTACAGGTTGTTTAGGCCTTAAATCAACGTCAGTGAATCCTGCAGGAACCCGAGGCAGTTAATTCTCCTCGATGGGCTGATCAATATATGTAAAACTCTCCTGTTAAAGAAGCCTCCGTAAGCAATCCACAGTAACACATCAGCATGATCTGTGAGTGGGTTTTAGTGTGTGTGTGTGTTTGTGTGTGTGTTTGAGTGTGTGTTCGAGGATCCCATTGGGTAATGTGTCATAGGTTTCAGGGTTCCTACCGGTGCTGGAATTCGTGGAATGTGAATGGAGTTGAGAGCAGTGACTTCCAGACGCAGACGGTCGAGTAACTTGAGAGATCCTCCCGGAAAAAAAATTGAGGGAAAGTCAGACAATTTAACAAGCTGTTAATTTTGAGAGGAGCGAGTGTGTTTTTCAGCTTTTTGCGGTTTGAGGAGTTTCTGTGAAACTTGGGTGGAGAACACCAGAAGAGAGGGAGGTTTGGGGAAAGTCATGGACGAGTTATGGAATTCACATTAAGGCCACAGCGGGGGTTTCTCTCCCTCTCTCTCTCCGCGGAGGCCTGTTGGTCGGGAAGCACCTGTGGTTCTCTCTCCCTCCGTCAAACACACATTCCTTTTCTGTGATTTGGCCTCTCTCTTATCTATCTGTTCTCTTTTTCCTCTTGTTCTAAAACAAGCAGTGTATTGTGTGTGCTCAGCAGAGCAGCCCGCCCTCACAGCTCAGTGTGTGTGTGTGTGTATCTATAAATGTGTGTGTGTTTGTTCCAGCCAGCCTGTCAGACCACGTTAATCCCCTCGGAGGCCAGGCCGCGACTCCCCTCTGCCTTGCCCCTCCCCCATTATTTCTCCTCCTCCGGCTGATAGGCTCTCCCACCTGTCAGTCACGTCCAGCTCGCCTCCCCGCCGACCAATCACACGGGAGCTAACCCCACGTTGACCCTGCAGGGATCAGACAGCAATCAGGGACCAATGACTGAGGGCGTAGCGCCGCTCGCCAGCAGCTCCCAGGGTGCTTTGCTGCAGATCAATGTCTAAGTCGTGGCCCACAAGGAGGGAAAGCATGGAGGAGCGGTCTGTGCAATCACTGGGAGAACTGGGGAGGAAACTCCATGTGGTCAGAGAGGTGGCAGCACGGCCACGGTCAAAATCCACTTTTAAAAACGATAAGATTTCTCATATTTGAGGCCATTTTCTTACTTTTTCTTCACCTTGTTTTGGTTCCTCCTTCTCTGTATAGATACATGTGCAGACATGGAAACCAATGAGGCCACAGTTTTACAGATGTAGTTTACACTTCCCCTCGTTGGGATAGAGTTACAGTCTTACTGCACCTTTCTCCTGGAGCAACGAACAGAAGGATCCGAAACCACTGATTACTGGTGGTGAATTTATGTTATTTCTAAAGGATCTTTGTCAAGTGTTTTTTGCTTTACATTTTGTATGTTTGACAGATCTCTGCTGTAGCAATTACTTACCTTTTCCTTTTGCCTTTGACATTTTAACCTCAACAAAACCTGTACCTGGTTAAATAAAGTTCAAGCGACTACGTGTTGTCGCAATCTAAGATAAAAACAGCAGATTGTTCGGTTCAGCTGTCAATCCCTCAGAATTCAAACCATGTGCATCAGTTAAACTGGATAATCCACGATAGAGGAAACCCAGACACAGATTTCTACACTTTATGAATTGATAAACCTGCTGAAACTAGGAAATCAGAAATCACAAATGGCGTTGTCAGGTGTAGCAGCTTGGGACACTGAACCGTGGAGTAACTTTCAGAGGGCGGGTTGGAGAAGCTGCTTTAGACTATGATTCTTTTTCTCTTTTGGGAATAAGTTGAGCTTAATCACCAACATAACAAACCCGCCCTGGCAAATACTCACAACCACACACACTCCTCTATGATAAACAACACACACGTGACATTCTGAAGCTCATAAGACAAGGACCACAACTTCTCTGGCGCTGAGTTTGTGCGTGTGTGTGTGTTGAAATGTTTGCTGGTTTGTCGGCCTGTGAAAAGTAACGTCTGAGTGCAGATGGTTCAACTTGACTCTTCTCAGAAAACAGGGAGTGTGATGGAACTGGACCGTGTCCACCTTAACATGAGCTTATGCTCCTGGCTCGTCCAGCTCACCGCTGAGTTTAAATCCCACATGTGAAATTATCAGACCGTGAAATGTTTCTCAGATGTCTTGGAAGGATCAGTGTCAGTGGCGGGGGTGTGATCCGTATGGAAAGAAAAGCTCTGTAAACGCTGCACTTATGTTTTACTTTAACAAAAGATCAGATGATGGCGTATATCGAGACAGTGATTGCTTGTAGTGACAAACATGTAGGATTATCACGGCTGTAAGGATACTCAAAATCCATTAAAACACCAAACATTTGGAACTGTAAAGAGAAAAACACCCAAAAACATGTTGGACTTGACTTCACATAAAACTCTTTAAACAAAAATAACCAAAGGATAGGAAAGAGGGCGTGTCCCACAGTCTCAACATCCAGAGTTTAATACGTTTATTTACAAAGTCCATAATAAGCCCAACGTAGTTCAGCTCAATCCAGTTCAAACAACGATGATGTGTTGTGTTCTAAAGGTTAAACTGTTACTGACTCTGTTAGCAAATTCACTCCCTGGTCGTTGAGTCGTGACTGATGGGAATGAGGAAGCTTCCAAAAAACGCTGCAGGTGAAGATGTACATAAATCAGAATCAGAAGGTATTTAACACCTACCTGGAATTTGCTCTGGTTATTGGTGCATACAATGAACATAGAAACATAAAAACACAATAAATACACCACACATAAGAAAAACAATAATAATAATAAAAACTGTTTACTTATTATTTACTCACTTTTTCTAATATTTATACAAGGTAGCATTTATTTAGACATAAACATATCTATATATAAATATATAAAAGATATAAAAAGTGAAGTACAAAGTGAAATTCAAAATGCAAACAGTGAACAGTGTTAAATTGCAATATGCAATGTAATGCAGTATAATATAATATAATATAATATGTGTTCACTATCTGCCCAGCACCAAACAGCAGCCTTAAGGGGCATGGAGTTCCCTGGTTGAGACCAAAACAAAGCTAAAAGCATCAGGTGGTCACGTGGCTTCCTCTGAAAGCTAATGTTGTTTGTTTACATGGTCGCCAAATTATATCTATAAGGGATAATATGTCAGATGTGGTGTTTTCACTGCTTTAGTTGAAGTGTTTATAGCCATTCTATATGATGGAAGTTCCGCTAAATGAAAACGTAGACGAGCAGCCGGTCGACCAAACAGAAGCAGCTTCTGGAACCTGAAGTTTCATACGGACTCGAACAGGAGGGGTCTGTGTTTGTCCAAACTCCACTCCTCTCATCTGCTGCTTGTTATTAGACCACCACCACCCCCCCCCCCCCCCAAGTGGAGCTGCACCCTGTCCTCGGCCCGTCTCCACTGAACCCCACCCGCCTGGTGGAGGGTCTGATCAACAGCAATAAAAAGAAAGAACAATTGAGTAATACTTTGTGGGAGATCATAGTGTCCTCGGGACTTCCCACACACACCCGCTCATATCTGTTGATCTTAGCTGTCCACCCCATTCCAGGAGAAGTGCTTTTAGACCCTCGCACAGACAGACACACAAAGACAGTGATGGTGTGTGACTGGGGCTGGCAGCGCTGATGCAAGCCCAGTTTTTTATGTGTGTGTGTCTGAATCTTTCTGTCTGTGTGAACTTGGGAGTTGAAGTTTCGGGCGGAGAGCGAGAAACTTTGTCTGTAACTTGCTTCTCAGTTTGTGTTGGTTTGTTTTATGTGTGTGGTTTTGAGGCTGGCACAGAGGTTGGTGCACGTGGCCTGAGTGTGTGTGTGTGTGTGTGTGTCTTTGTGTGTTTGTGTGTGTTTGTGTGCGTGTGCATATTAAGGGAGAGGCTGCAGCCCGAGCTACTGTGTCTGGTCAGTTGTTTGTCGAAGGAGGCAGCGCCTGATGCAAACACTTTACATCATCCAATCCGTGGCAGGACCCACCGCAGAACACTGGTGATACCGGGCAATTTAGCCAACCAGAGGAAAGTATTTGAAACCTTCTCTGCTGGACTACTGGGATGTTCTGGTGCACTTAATCCTGCGCATGTGGAAATGAAGCTCAAACCAGGGTTTCCTCTCCTCTCCTTCTGGGAGCTGGCTGTGTTTTTCGCTGGTGGAGGCGAGATGATGTCATGTGCTAATTTGGATTCTTGTGGCATCAGTTGCATCAGTTTTGAGGATATCTGCAAGTTTCATCAAGACGTTTCAACGGTTTTAATGCCAATGTGAAGCCTCTGCTTTGGTTGTTTTCTGATTTAAGTCACGTTTAAAGGTCAAACAATTAAGTGAGTTTGATGAAGTCGAAGATTTTCAGGCCCCGCAGGCGAACTGAATGTTATATAAGACACTAGTGTTCACAGTTTCTGAAGGAAAGTTGTTAAAATAATTTCTAGAGTTCCTGACGTTCATACGGTCTATTCATGCAGAGCTGCAGGCAAAGACTTGAGCCAGAAAGTTCAGCGCTTCTCGTTCATGTAGACTTCCTGTAGCTCAGAACTCGTCCTCCCCGAGTCTGAGTCAAGACCAGATTAGTCAATTGACCGAAAACTCATTTGCAGGCAACATCTGTGCTGTGTGACCTTGATAATCCCATCCTGTTAATAGTTTAAGCTCTTTATTAAGCAAAACTGCCAAACATTTGCTGCGTCCTGCTATCTAACACCAGGATCTGCTCTATTTTTCGTTTAGATTGTTGTCTTAATTTGTATTTATCTTATTTACCTTGTATATAATAAAGTTGATTGTTAATCTGTAAAGTGCAAAGCATGCCTCAATTGTATTTCTTTGTCATCGCGGAGAACGACACCTTAGGAATCTTTGCCAAGTTATATCTGAATCTGAAATCTTTTACTCCCTCATATCAATACCAGCATTGGCCCAAAAAATCCATAGCGGCCGAGGAGGTAGATGAAAGTTCCTGGTGGATCTCAAGTGGGATCAGTGATGAGGAGGAGGAGGCGTTTTCTTCTGATCCTAAGATACAGTTCCAAATGTTCCCGCATATCAGTGTTGATCCATATCTGTGATTTGAAGTTGGCTCTTACTTTCGTGCTCCTGTGGGATAATCATTTTGAAATATGTTGCTTATCAAGATGAATATCTCTGTCTTGGGGTTTTTTGTTACACTTGCATGCTGGTTTTGCTGCAGCAGCATATTTCGCTTCCTCCTTTTTTCTTTTGTCCGTCCACCTGACACCTGAGAAGCCGACCGGCGCCATGGAAACGTGACACCCAGCTGAGGTGGTCGCCATGGCAGCCATCGGCAGCCCGTCAGTGTCTGGTAACACCGGCAGCTCTACTCTTCAGGGGAGTGGCAGCTGTTAGTCTGAGGAGGCAGCGCCGAGCTGAAGTGGTCCGTCAGAAGATCTGCCCTTTGGTCATGGATGATGCTCCGCAGATATTACTGACATGATTAGGGATGGGGGGAAAAATCGATTCAGTTACAAATCGCGATTCTTGTGAATGACGATTTTAAATCGATATGCTCCCTCCCAAATCGATTTAAAAAAAACAAACATATTTATTGGTTTATACGGGGGGGATATATTGGGGGAGCAACATCACCCCAGAGCATGTTGACCAGCTCTTGTTTTTGCACAAGAATCTAAACATACCCAAGCACTAGCTTTGCATCGCCTACATGCAAACAATAATAGCCTACTTATTGTTTATTTCAAAGTTTATATTTTAAGTAAACTTTTATTCATTCTATTTTAATTTACCTTTTATTTATTGTTTAAAAGAAGCCTAAGTGGCTTACATTTCTTAATCTGTCAATTTATTGTGCAGTTGACAGGGGCTTTACAATAATAGGGCACATTTTTATTTATTTTCTCTATTGGCTGCCCGGCAGTCATTAAGTTAATGTTAATATTTGAAATAAAACTGGTAAAGCTCTAAGTGAATTTGACTGTGTTGTATTTGAAGGTATGATTCAACATTTTTCCATGGTCAAGTATTTAAAAAAAAAAACCCCAAAAGAAATCCCAGGAAATCGTTATATCGAATCGCAATACTTACAGAATCGCAATACCCACAGAAATCGCAATACATATCGTATCGCCACCTAAGTATCGTGATAGTATCGTATCGGGAGGTCCCCTGCCGATTCCCGTCCCTAGACATGATGCTATCACACCAAATGCATAATCAAGAAACTAGTTGTCAGCTCCAATCAATAATACATGTGATGGTTATGAGAAGCAGCCTTTAAAAACAGCAAATGACGAATCTGTCTCGTTTCAAAGCAACTTGTTATTACTTATTGGTGCTTTTCATGTACTACCTCAAGCAATAAAGGCCAAATCTTCGCTGGTTACGGCTTTCTCGACTTGTATGATCTGTGCTTCAGTCATGGATGATATTTGGCAGATATAACTGACATGATGCTATCACATTTCATTAAACATTTAGAAGAACGTCCCCTCACTTCAAATTAATATTAACATAGATCAGCAAATGCATATTTAAGAAACTAGTTGTCAGCTCCAATCAATCATAAATGTGATGGTTATGAGAAGCAGCCTATAAAAAAAAGGGACAAACTGTCTCATTTCAAAGCCACTTGTTATTTCTTATTGGTGCTTTTCATTGTTCTACGTGTTACTGAGAAGCAACTTTTTCAAGCAATAGATACCAAAACTTCGCTGGTTACGGGTTTTGAGTTCTGTGCTTTTGCTGCATTTCTGCATCTTGTATGATATCGAATTGAATGTTTTTGGGATTTGACGATTTGTGAGATGTCCACTTGGATTTTTGAGATGCTGTGATCATTATTAGTTTAATAAAAGTTGCAGCCAGAGGTTTTTGAACTTGACAGTTTATTCTTGACCTCACAAGCCTTAACAACACAGTGTGAACTCACAGGTCAAGCTCTCTGCTTCTGTCGGAGCTGAATCACATGATCTTCAGCAGAGTTTGCATGATGTCACTGAAATGTTGCTGCCGCTTTAATTTGTATATGTGAACATTTACAGTTAAGAGTTTACTTTGGACAAAAGACCTGTATGCTAAAGTAATATGACGCCAGGATCAGGAGATATGAAGTGAAGCGAGTTCTTCACCTTTGAGATTGTTTTTCAGCAGCAGACTTTGTGTTACATTCAAATTTCCGGACTTATTGATTTGAATGAGCTTCCTCTTCCTCTCGACATGCGAGTGTCTACAACGTGAGTCACCATAACTCCACCTGACATGCGATCAGAGCAGGAAGTAGAAGCAAAACCCCCCCCAAAAAAATCCTGGTGATAAAATAGTACGACCCATTTTACAGAAGTCCTCGTTCACGTGGGACGAGCGTCATCCAACGACCTCTGAATTTCAGCTAACTTGTGATGGAATTTTTGCTCTGCAGATTACCGACGTGGCAGATTCACAAAGGATTAAACGCACAGGCGACCTCTGTGGTTATTAAAATCTTAAAAGGACCCCAGATAATACAGGTCCCATGTGAACAGGGCTGTAAAGGCTACATTACACAGCAGTTAATTACTGCTGAGGCCTCGGCTATGCAGCAGGTAATGAAATGAGAGACTTAACACTTCCTGTGGACGTGAGGACAACCCAGGCCGTGTCGGTGTGTGTCTGTTGTTGTCACTCCTTGGTTGTTGTACTCTGTAGTTTGTCACTACCGTCCCCGTTGGGAAGCAAAGTCACTCCCCAGGGTGAGGGAGAGGTGGGCGGATCTGCATAATTCAATGTCTCATCTCCAGCGTGTGTGTGTGTACGTGTGTGCACGCTGCATTCTTGCAAGCCCTTCGCTATTCTCCGCATGTTGAGACCTTCAAAAATGTCTGGTAAGGTCACATACGTGTGTGTGTGTGTGTCGGCCTGTGTTTGTGTGTCACTGCACACCCATGATCACACGGTGCCGTGTTTAACCAGCCCCCTTGTAAACCACCGCAGGCTGTTATTGATCTTGTACAGTACACACACACACACACACACACACACACACACACACACAGACACACACACACACACACATAGAGACACACCCAGAAGCATGTGTGACCTTTCAGGCAGTTTCTGATGTCTCCATTTTCTCCTGCTCCCTCTCTTCTTTTATAGCGACTGAGAATGAAAACACAAATATCAGTAACTGGAGCAGAAGTGAACGCCTCCTCTCATTAGTTCGTTTCTGAGGCTTTTACGTTTCCACTGGATTTAGTCTGATATGACCTTTGCACTGCTCATACAAATATATATTCCAATATGTATTAATTGCATTTGCTGATGCGACATAATTCACTATACTTAGGTTTGACTGATTTACTGCTTAACGCAAGTTAAATGTGTTATCTTTGAAATATTGATCCATATTTACCCACGCAGCTCAGTGAGTCAGGCCTTTATTTGAAAGAGGTTTTTATTTCCTGCCTAATATCCAAATTATTCTGTATTTTGAATATATTTTATTACAGTTTCTGATCTGGTCAGCATGGCACGTGAGATATTTAATGGATTAACATAATCTGAAACTACTTTGGTAATCGATGAAAGGTTTTATCCATTTTTTAGCAAAACTATTTGATGGTTCTACCTTCTCCAGTGTGAGGATTTGTCAATATTCCTCTTATTTTGACAATATATTATAATTTATATGTTCATATACCTAGTATCCAGAAATTGTTTTGATTTAATAGTCTGTTTTCATGTCCCTATTAAATCTATATGCGTCCAACTTGTCTGTTTTTGTGTTAAGATGCTATGAGTGAAACTTGTCTATGATCTACTCAGACTATTCCCGTCAATATTGATTATGAATATTACAAATCTTGGCCCAGCCGTGTTGGAACAAAGGCCTTTGAAGGCAGCAGCACAGCGTGAACTTTTTTCACATCCATATTTGAGAAGCAGAGCCACACTGTGCGGTTTTTGTGTCTTAACTTTGAGCTGAAGCGCTGGAGTTCCCTGGAGAACAATGGTGGCTCTGTGATGGTCAGCGGCCCCGGAGCCTCTACTTATTAACACAGTTTTGTGTGTTAATATCAAAATGGACAGCTCCTGAAGAGTGAAGCCAAAATATCTCGATTGTCTCCCGCTGATTGGGGTCATAAACTCTGCCCCCTCCATGATAGTGGATTAAAAATAAACGGTCAAAGTACAAGAATGCATTCTCCAGCGCAGTGGTCTAAATATTGTTTTTAAAGACATCATGATTGTGATTTACTGAGTCTGAGTTCGAGCGGGTCTGATTTTGGCCGGACGATTCACACCGTACCTTCCCACAATGCATCGCTCAGGGTTGCACTGGACGATCAGCTGTTGGAGGCCGGGCGGCTCGATACCGAAGCTGAAACTCACCTGAAACAAAGAGGCTTTTCTTTGCGGCCACAGAGGAAATGTGTGCACTTAGTCTTTTTCATTCATTCAGCACAACAGGCCTCCGCTGCCGCCCCTTTGTTTCCTCTGGTGGTTCAGGTGGATTGTAGTCCGCAGGAAACTCAGTGAGACAACATTCATTCCAGATCAGTGCTGTCACCGTACGGGAATTCAGACGATGATTCAGTGCTCTGGCTTTAAGGCTTTTCTTTATTATACTTAAGATGTTTGGATAGCCTTAAATGCAATTCATGCAGCCCTAATGCACCGGGAAGGATTATGACTAGGGACGGGAATCAGCAGGGACCTCCCGATACGATACTATCACGATACTTAGGTGGCGATACGATATGTATTGCGATTCTGTAAGTATTGCGATTCGATATTACAATTTCCTGGGATTTCTTTTGGTTATTTTTTTTTTTTAAATACTGGACCATGGAAAAATGTTGAATCATTCCTTCAAATACAACACAGTCAAATTCACTTACAGCTTTACAAGTTTATTTCAAATATTAACATTAACTTAATGACTGCCGGGCAGCCAATAGAGACAATAACTAAAAATGTTCCCTATTATTGTATAGCCCCTGTCAACTGCACACAAACTGACAGATTAAGAAATGTATGCCACTTAGGCTACTTTTAAATAATAAATAAAAGGTAAATTAAATAGAATGAATAAAAGTTTACTTAAAATATAAACTTTAAATAAACAAAAAGTAGGCTAATGTTGTTTGCATGTAGGCGATGCAAAGCTAGTGCTTGGGTATGTTTAGATTCTTGTGCAAAAACAAGAGCTGGTCAACATGCTCTGGGGTGATGTTGCTCCCTCAATATATCCCCCCCCGTATAAACCAATAAATATGTTTTAAAAAAAGAACAAGAATCGCGATTTGTAACTGAATCGATTTTTCCCCCCATCCCTAATTATGACTTATGATGATTTGTCTGCAGATAAATTAAACATTTACACATCTTATTTAAAATATATGTTTTATTATTCTTGAAGCTGTGGCATCAGCAATGTTTAAATATATTATTAAATGTTGGACATTTCTGATGAGCAGCTGACTTTATGAATAATGCACAGTAAGTCTTGCATCATTCGGGCATTTAAAGAAAGATGAAAGTAATTTTGCGGCTCCGTGTGATGGGATTCTTCCTCCTCATCCCCCTCTTCTGTCTTTCTTTCTGTCCGTCGGCGTCTCTGATGTCTTTGAAATGTCTCTGCTGGGATCCGACCTGGGATGAATCTCCCCCTCCCTGCGTTTGAGTGAAACCCTCGGTCCAGCTGACCTTAGACACGGGCTTAGGCAGGAATCCCCCCATGTTACTGCAGGTGGGGCTGCAAAAATATTGACTCAGGAACTCGGTTCATTTTATTAGGCTCATGTTCGTCTGCTGTGCGTGTGGAAGATGACGCACAGCAGCTGGAATCTATTCTCATTTTCAAATAGCCATCATCCAGAAAGCTCCTCTCCTCCCGTCTCTTTTAATTCATCGGCTCAATGCCAAAGAATTCAGGTATTCAGTGTCTCCTCGGAAACAAATGTTTAACTTTTGCTCTTGGTTTGCCAGCACTTGTGTTTGTTTTAAACAAATGCTTCAAGAGAAATCCCTCTGAATAGATTCTTGGTAAACATAACGAGAGAGAGAGGAAGCACAGAACGACTCTGAGACCCTCTCCCCAAAGATCGGGGGTTTCTCCCAGAGCCGTTGGACCACGACTGCCTAACAGGAAACATTTTATTGGCTCCAATTGTTTTCATATTGCATTTCCATCACATCCCAATGAGCATTATCTTCACTAAACCGAGATCAGCACTGGAAGCCTGCAGGGAATCCCAGCTCACTGTTACAGCAGATGTGTAATAAAAGTCCAGCTCAGCAACGGGCACCTGGCTCCCACTATCAAAAATCCAAAAACCCTTTTTAAAGTGGGTGGGAAGTGCACCTTGTATTTAGGGGAGTGAGATCTAGAACAAACAGGACTACAAACCTGCTACTTCCACCAGTGGGACACTGAGATAATGTGGATTCATTTGGAAATGAGTAGTGTTTACGTGTCTTTAACATATTTAGAATATATATCTGTCAAAACAAACATGATTTAATTGGGTGCAGAACTTAAGGGCCTTGAAGTGCTCTTCTGTTTCTAATTCTAGACTGTGTGAGTAAAGATCAGTTTATCACACTATTAAAAGACAGTAAAAGTTGCTACTGAATCATTGTGTGTCCACTTTATTTAAATGCTTGTACACTTTATCCTCAGTATAGTGTGTTGGGTTTGTACCAGAATCCACTCAGACATGCAGCAATGTCAAGTCAACACAGAGACTCATCACACCAGAGGCCAAGAGTGGTTTAATGGCTTGGAAAGCAGCTCTGGTTAGTTTCCTTAACACCTGATAACCCCCTACCCTCCATACACACACACACACACACACACACACACACACACACACACACACACACACACACACACACACACACACACACACACACACACACACAGACAGACACACACACACCTAAAGAAGGATCAGTATAAAAAGGCTCTGGGCGTCTTGCTGTAAGCAGGGGAGGGAAACAAAGATTTGGAGGATTGATAAGAGTGAGTGAGACATGAGGCAGAGATGGTTGACCGAGATCTGTGAGCTGGTCAGTCGAGGGGACTCACCTTTTTAAAAGCAGCGTTCTTCTTGCTTTTTAAAACTTATTAAAAGCTTCAGTTTAGTTTGGAAATCTGGAACTTGTGTTGTTTTGTTATTCCAGCGACAGATTCTACCTCTGTACGTTTCTTTGAGCGTCTCAGCAGCAGAAGTTGCACACGAGGCAAAACTGGAGGAGACGTATAACGAGCTGAAAGGCACGAACATGTTTATAGCTTCATGTTCGTCCTCGGGCAGCTTCACATTTCTTTTCTCTGCACATCCGAAGCTCTAATAAATGTTTTACCTTTTTCGCAGACGAGCAGATTCCGGTGGTCTTTATGTTGCTTTGCTCGGGGCCCTCTTTCCTTTTCCTGTTTCTGTCAATGATACCTGGATTCAAAGCATTTCGAAGACTCCTGTGCAGAACTTATTTTGTGCATCTAATAGAGCAAATGCTCAGCATATTAATAAATGAAATTATTGTCGTGTAATAAAGTCTCATGGTTTTATAGAGACTTGTTTTGCTGTTGTCGCGATGAGCCTGATTATTTCCCTGCTCAGACAATGAGACGGACAATAACTGTAACTCATACTGTAATTCCAGTCGTGTAATACAGGATGTATGAAATAACCAGAGTGATAATGTGACAGTTTCTTAGTGGGACTGTAGATCTTATGAAATGGGATCTGTTTGCGTGTTTATTGTGGTGCAATACAACACACCTCAAAGTTTGAAATTAATGTAAATGCATTTAAAGTCACCTCTCTGAAACACACACACCTAAGTGACAGGCACCAGGTGGAGACCTTACAATCGGAGTGAAGTTAGCTCACTTTCTCATACGCACACAGATGTGACCTTCGACCTCTTCTCGGGGAGACCTCTGACCCGGAGGCGTTGCTCAGAGAGCACGACGGGTGGATTTAGAAGTCAGCGTTATCTCCCGTGAAGCGCACTTTCCTGAGTCACACACAATGGGTGGATGAGCGGCTTGTGTTTGAACTTATTATAAATGGAGAGAAACTGAACATTCCTAAGCAGAGACGGAAAGAAGACAAAGAATAAAAAGACCTGAGGGATGAAAGGGGATTTTTGTGAATGTAAAAGGAAGTAAGGATGTCAGATTTCTGATATGAAGACTAAACCAAACATATTACTCATTAAAATGGCCTTAATGTGGATCAAATATGAATTAATAACGGCAAGAAAACCTATAACAGTGTCCAGGAAGAGATGAATCATCAAGAAATCATTGCAACCTTCATTGGTCGAAGCCAATGTTGTTCGAGAGGTTAATGGTTTATTGTGTGTGTGTGTGATGACTAGTCCTGTCTCACACGATTAGTCACAGGTATCAGCCACATATCTTTACTCTCACTTTCTCTCTCTCTTTGTGTGTGTGTGCGCATGTGTGTGTGTCTTTCAGTCATAGGCTGAAGACCAGTTAATTGGGGACGACTTGTCCAAACGACAAAAGCTGTGACCCCAATTGGGGAAGCAGCAGATTTGTGGTTGAGTGGTTAAGTTTGGGGTTAGGTGGAGGTTTGTGTAGTCACTTACAAAGGTGGCGTTGGAACCAACTTTAGGACAACACTCAGGAAGTATCACTGTATATTTAGCCTGGCCCAAGGGTTCAGCCAGAAAAACCCGGGGTGGGGCACAAAAATTGCACTCCAGTGTTAAAGTGTGTGAGGCAGGTCGCACTAACGTGACTGGAAAGTATGTGACAGAGTGTTTGACTGACTGTGTGTTGCAGGCTGTTGTGTTGTGACACACAGACATTATGCTGCATTAGCATTTCCTGTCAGAAAAACAAACTGCTGGGGATTATTGGAACTAAAGCTGCAGAAAGGTTGAAGTGAACAGGGCGTTCTGGTTTCACCCTCATGTCGGAACAGTTTGCATTTTCACACACTCGAGTCGGATTCAAAAAATGCAAGCAGCTGAAAATGAAGTCAGAGGTCAAGTTGTTGATCCAAATGAAATCCACTTTCAGTTTAGATTGATTAGATGTCAATAATCAAATAGCCTGCATATTAAGTCATATGCACAAATTGTACATTTAGCTATAAAGACAAGTCAATCCTCCAAAATAAACATATGTGGAGGAGTTGGGGGTGGAGCCTGACTGAGAGTTTGAGGAAACCGCATGACCACCTGCCCCCATTGGACGGTACCAGCTGTCAATCTCACTGTAGCCACGCCCTAGATGCATATGGTGCTTTATCTTTAATTTGAATCATAATTTACTAAACACAATAAATTGAGGAGACGATTTTCTCATAGACTTCTATTGAAACTGACTCCTTTAAAACAAGTGTAGTCGCCCCCTGCTGGTAATTCAGACCATTACGTTTCAGGCACTTCTGCATTGGCTTCACTTTCCGGGCTCGGAATCCATTTTTAATAAACAGTCTTTCGTTTGAACAAATCCAGAAACACATTTGGAGGCATATGTGTGTAGAACTGAAACCACAGCAGTGACGTATGAGGTTTGACTTGTTTGTTGTGATCTTAAGAGTTGCCCAAATATGCATGTACAGGATTGGACCACTGCCATGAATGCGGGGGTGTGAGAATGAATCACAACCGGTAGAAAGGATCCTGTTGGACTATACCAACTCCCACAGGTGTAGGGGTGTTTTGCTGTTGTAGCTGGACTTGAACTTAACGTGGTCGTACCAAGTGGCCAGAAAGGCGACTTTTGTGGTGTTAATTATCCGCGGCCGGCTGTAAACTGGGCTTTGTTTGAACCCGGGCGGACGAGTGTCTCCACAGTAACAGTTACCCACGGTTACGCAAGCCTGACAACGGCAGCCCTCGATGACCCACATTCCAGCCGTAAATCACAACACACACATAGACACATTCCCGGCTCCACCCTCGCCTATCGAAACTATGCTCAGTCTTTCCACTCTGCCTGACCGAGTCTCTATCAAGTGAGGGGCGGGAGGGCGGGGGGGGGGGAGAAGAGAGGGAGGGAATATCTCAAGAGAAAGAGGTGGAGGAAGAGTTCCTTTTTATCGTGTCATGCCAAAAAAACAAACTAAACTTGGCTTTTAGCCGTCTCACGCCTTTTTCCTTTTGTGATGCAAATGTCTTTCCTCTGTGTCTCAGGCCATGTTTATGAATCAGTCTTCACGTCCTCTTCACCACGTTGTCTTTACTCTAGAGATGTGTGTCTGTGTGTGTGTCTGTGTCTGTGTGTCTGTGTTTATGTGTGTGTGTCTGTGTGTGTGTATATGTGTGTGTGAGGCCAATGACAGTCTTTAACAGGGTAGAATTAATCTAGTTTAAACCTTTGCCTCAAATCACCTCACTCGCTGTCCCTCAGCTGTAGGTTACACACACGCACACAATCTCACACAAACACACACACTCGGTCTATCACCTTCTCAGAGAAGCGTTTGGCCAGTTGTCTGAAATGCTGACACGGTTTCCCTTTTAAAATTCTAATTTAAAATTACTTTGTTGGCGTCCGGACAGGAATGAAAGTTCCAGCGCTGCAGAAGAACCAGGATCGAGGTTTTCCTCACGGCTGTGTTTGAAGACAGAACACACAACCAAATATAACCTTCAGGAATAATAATAATAATTATAATAATAAATGCCATTAATAGCCTTTTATAGGTAGAGCCTTACAATTTTACTGCATTCAAAATTGTCATTGATTCCCAAGATGTCCTTAACAAACCTTTTGGACATAGAAATGTAGTTGAGCCTTGGAAGTATAAATAAAACCAACGCAAATATCCCCAAATATAATCTACTTTATTGAGAAAACTAAAATAGAAACAAGCACAGTTCTCATTGAGCGTGGAAAGGTTTGAGGCTTTGTTGCATCAGGGTCATTCGTGACAGTTTCCAGCTGAACCGTAACATATGCATATATGCAGAATGCTGCGAGCTGCAGATGCTGTGTCAGCACTCTGCTACATATGATCATATCAGGACTGGATGTGATTATGGTGAAGACCTTGTTCTACACTCGGCTGCTTGCAGAGGGAAATATTGTCAACGTGGAGGCAATAGATGTGTAGTGCTGCTCCTCTTAGGTGTGTTGTTGTGTTTTTACATCCCTCAATCTGTGGGACACGGGCTGCGTCTGAGCTTTAATGGTGTGTGCACATGTGTGAGAGAGACAGAAATGAGGTGAACTAGGTAAGAAAGCTTAAACACTAAGTGGTGAGGCTTTATTTTATGGGTTAGGGGATGAGAACGTTTCCTGGAAGGACGTGTGTCATTTGGTTCTAATTATAGAGAAAATGGGAATTTTATTGAAACAAACGCTGCATTTAAACCCAAGTAAATGTGAGTAATTAACTGGAAGTGGAGTTGAACTCTGTCTACACTAAATTACAGACTTTTTACCTTCCTAAATTATTTGAAAATGATTCTGAAATTACAGACCTGTTAAATAACTGGGCCATTCTGTACTGTTTATCGTGCAGATGTTATAATATATATTATAGTGTTTATACGCTTATCTATTCATCTTGCGATATATATATTGGTATTGGAAATGTTTTACTCTGAAATATTGTATAGTAAGACAAAGTGTCCTTGGAGTTGTAGTGTCCAGACGTTGTGTGTGTGTTGACGGTTCAGGTCGGTGAATGACAGAACAACCTTTTCCTCTTTTCTCTTGACCAGGACCTGGAGTTCCATGGCGTCATGCGCTTCTACTTCCAGGACCGGGTTGCAGGCAACTTTGCCACCAAGTGCATCCGAGTGTCCAGCACCGCGACAACGCAGGACGTCATCGAGACGTTGGCCGAGAAGTTCCGACCAGACATGAGGATGCTCTCCTCGCCAAAATACTCCCTGTACGAGGTCCACGTCAGCGGTGGTGAGTCCCTCAGACGTTCAGGAGGCAATGTTTCAGCATTCAGAATGATTATAACTAGATATGGTTGAATCTCAGACTTAATGGTGTGTGTGTGTGTGTGTGTGTGTGTTTGTGTGTGTGTCTATCTATGTGTGTGCGTGTTAGAAGAGCGTCAGCTGGACCTGGACGAGAAGCCTCTTGTTGTTCAGCTGAACTGGAACAAAGACGACCGAGAAGGACGCTTTGTCCTGAAGAATGAGAACGACATCCTGCCCAAGGTCGGCTGCTCCTCCTGTTAACCTGTGTGACTACTAGGGTTGCAAAATTCCGGGAATATTCAAAGTTGGAAACTTTCCATGGGAATTAACGGGAATATACGGGAATAAACGGGAATTAACGGGAATAAACGGGAATTAACGGGAATAAACTGGAGTAAACTGGAAATGTTGAGGGTAATTTATACTAACTGTATTTACCTTGTCATATACAGACATAAATATAAACATTTTGTTTTGTCATAGGCTGATTTGAGCCCTGAGGAAACTTTGGGCACTTGACTATATGCTTCTGCATCGTTGTGTCATTCTTAACATAGGTCTTTGCACAGTATTTGCAAATGTACACAGCCTTTCCTTCTACATTGGATGAGGTGAAATGTCTCCACACATGAGAGAGTGCACGTGGCATTGTTCTGTAGAATAAGATGAGAAAAAAGTTTGTAAAAAAACGCTAATGCAATGCCAGAGATATAAATAGTTAGCCAAACAATTGGAATCGTCTGTAAACATATTTTACAATTGATGGATAAATGAATGGAAATAGTCTAGATGAACAGATGAACAATCCTCAATCAGCATGCTAATATATTTTCCCAGTAATATCATTGAAACTTACTTGACTAGTCCTGCACTCTACAGCAGGCCTCAGTAGCCCTGCTGTAGAGTGAAGCATGCTGGGAATTATCTGTGCATGTGATGGAAGAATGACCAGTGGAGGCTTGAAACTCAACGTTCCATACATCTTTAAAATAGAGTTTTGAATTATGTTTTTATTGCTCACAGTTTAATTTCCGTATTTTTTATTTTTTTTCCAAATTCCCCAAATTCCCGAGCTATACTTCCCATGGAAAGTTTCCGGTAAATTTCCGGAAACTTTCCGCCCCTTTGCAACCCTAGTGACTACTAACCTGTCAGTTTACTTAGTGAGCAACATACAGTGTTATCTTTACCAAGACAAACATCGAGTCGTGCAGCCTCCTCCTCCTGACAAATGTCTACTAATTGTTTTCACGGACAGTGGATTGTCTTGTGCTCACTCAGTTTGTTGATACAGAAATCAGTTTATCATTATTCTCACGATCACTCCCTCATTTCTCTCTCTCATCCAGAAGAGTCAGAGCAACGGGCCAGAGAAGGAGGGAGTGATTCAGAACTTCAAGAGGACTCTGTCCAAGAAGGAGAAGAAGAAGGAAAAGAAGAGGGAGAAGGAGTTTGCCCGGATCCCCGATGGAGACGAGCAGCTCAACCGGGAGGACGGGTAACACACACATGCTCAGAGTTATCCATCTTACTGTCCTGCTTCCTCTTCCTCGGTCCTTAGAGAGCATCTTGTTTTTTTTTCCAATGCCAAGAAAAGCACAGAGAGCTCCAGAAGAGGAAAGAAGAGTGATTTAAACTTCGACCTTTCTCTTCCTCCATCTGTCTTCCTCTCCCTTCTACTTATTCCGTCTTATCCCCAGTCATTCATCTCATTCATCTTTGTGGTTTAGGGAAAACAGTCGTCTGGCGGCCGAGGTCTACAAGGACATGCCCGAGACCAGCTTCACCAGGACCATCTCCAACCCAGAGGTGGTGATGAAGAGGAGACGCCAGCAGAAGCTGGAGAAACGCATGCAGGAGTTCATGAGCAGCGATGGGAGGCCCGACTCAGGTACTTGAACTGTTGGCTCACAAATGTCTTGTGTATTCTGATGCTTTTCTGCAAAACTAGGATCATCATAACACACAAAAACACTCCTTTAAGTTTATCCTGATTTTAAAAACCTGCTCCCAGATTCAGGATGACAACATGTTATGAATCAGATAAAAACCAGTTATCACACACACCCCGGGACGATGCTGAACTGGTTCTGCAGCACGTCTATACGTCCTTGAGCTGCTAAAAGCAAAACCTGATGTGACCCCCAGAGGAAATGTGCAGAGTGACCTGATCGTCACAGTTCACTGCTCCTCCTCCTCCTCCTTCTCAATCCTTCTTACTCCCAGTGTGACAGGGAGTGAGAACAATCTGCTGGAAGGAATCTGCAATATCTGCAGCTGGAGTCAAACCTCTGAATAGATGAAGAAACTGGATATTTCCTTTCTCTGCCTCGTGCCGGCGACAGCTAGAGGCCGACGGCTTTATGGTTCTAAGTTGTGGTACGAACGTCTCATTCTTGTGAACCAGATATCTCAAGAATGCTTTGAGGAAAATTCTTCAAATGTCGTACAAAGTGCAAAGCTCCGCCCCAATCACCATCCAGACTACACACCTGACAAAGCAGCTGTGTGTGTGTGTGCAGGTGTAAACAGGAAGTGGATTCTCTTCCCTGTAGCTGGTTGCTTTGTTGAAATACTACAAACAAGAAACAGCAAAGTGGTGAAACGTAAGAGGAGGGATTTATTTGGTTGGATCAGCGAGAAGCTGGAACTGTTACTGTTAGAGCTCGGTGGCAAATGTAGTTCTATGAGTAACACATTTGTAAAATAGAACGTGGCCGTAGATCCTCATCATGTTTACATCAGCTGCTCCACTGAGGATGATCACATGTTGTTTGGGAACGTCGCCTGCTGACACGAACACACACACGCACACAAATACACACACACACACAAACACACAAAATGTACCTGATGAACGATACAAACCAGCAGAACGCTTGGTTTGTTGTGTGACTCAGTTATTTCCTAATCACTCGCCCAGACAGATAAATGGACCAGCGGACGTGGTTCTATAAACAGCTTTAAAACCACTGTTTATATACTGTACCCACACACACACACACACACACACACACACACACACACACACACACACACACACACACACACACACACACACACACACACACACACACACACACACACACACACACTTGTGGGTAGACGCTGACGTTCTCCCAGCAGAGAGAGCTATTTTAGAAAAACTTGTTTTATGTAATGCTTCTGAAAACCCTGCTTGCTTTGCTGAAGTCTCCCTTGTGGGATTAACTGAGGTGATCATTTCTAGGTGACACATCACAGCCACATGCTAGATGAGAGTGTGGGGGGGGTCATTATACAGCCTCACGAGCACAACTGTCAGTTCCCTTTTAATTTAGCTTTTTGTGGAAACTTAACTCGGTGCTTAAGAGTCCCAAAGCACAAATGGAATTGTCATCTGTTTACACGAAGCTCACTCAGCTCAGTATTTCCTGCACAAACAAAAGTAGGAATCTGTTAACATGGAGTAATGAGTGAAACCCTTTGTTGTCCTGCAGGAGGAACCTTGCGGATATACGCAGACAGTCTGAAGCCCAACATCCCCTACAAGACCATCCTGCTCTCCACCAGAGACACGGCCGACTTCGCCGTGGTGGAGGCGCTGGAGAAGTACGGACTGGAGAAGGAGAACCCCAGAGAGTACTGCATCGCCCGGGTAACCGAGATCATCTCACTACACCTACCTCATCTTTTATATCGGAGGAATTCCAATCCTCCAGTCGCACATTAGACACTAAAAAAACACATCCCTCCACGGTGTTATCTCATCAAACGCATCCATCTTCTTTACTCTGACAGCACTTACGAGAAGATGTAATTTAGTGTCTTCTTACAACCAAACCGCTTCCACAGCTTCTCTGTCAGTGAAAACAAGTTTTTCCTCTTTTTATCACGTCGTTAAATTGATATATAGTCGGATGGAATGTGCTGGTATTTGACCACAGCATCGATTTCTCAAGGACGTTACCTTTTCACACGGGATTGTTTGTTTAGGTGTCAGCAAGATTTTGTAAAGATAAATGAACGGATTTCCACCAAACTTGGGGAATTCAGATCCAGGTTTTCTTTCTTTTGTATGTGTACTGTAAGAACTAGACAACCATGTGTGCGATTGTTGGGCCTCAGCGCAGGGATGTGCTCTACTGAGGGAACACCTACATTCTCACATCTCTCCACCAAACACAACCTCCATCCTCCTATCTCATTAATAAACAGCTCCATCATCCTTCCAAGAGGCCGCAGAGGGGACAGCCAAGGTCACGGTCACATGCACATACTCATAATTGTGTACATACACACACTTCACACACACACACACACACATACACACTTCACCGGACAGGCAGAATGAAACAGAATGCTACTTGGCACAAAAACCTTTGGGAGGAATGCTATTCAATTGCTTTCAGACTGAGTGCTATAGCAGCAGCACATTCTCTGTGTGTGTCTGTGTGTGTCAGTGTGTGTGTGTGTTTGTGTGTGTTTGTGTGTGTTTGTGTCCTCTTCACATTCTCTTTCAACCACATGTATCCTCTCAGATGGACTCTGGCTACAGCCAATCATAGGAAATAACTGCTGCCTCCACAGCCAATACAGTGGAAGACCCTACAGAGAGCACACACACACACGTGCACACACACACACACACACGTGCACACACACACACACACGTGCACACACACACGTGCACACACACACACACAGTTGATAGTCAGTAGCAATTTGCTGATGAGTCCAAAGCACGAGAAAGTCCATTAGGTTAGTGAGCATGAGAAATAAGCAGGCGTGTGCTAGCTGGTAGCACGTCGGCCATGTTTAGGTTCCTCGGGGGAAGGGTGGGGGGTGTTTACTGAGACTGGAGTGAACAGGATGAAGAGACGTGGGACAGCTTTATACTTCACTCTGTGCTGTAAAGAAATACTATAAAAATGCAGTATTTATGTGGCCTGAGAGCAGAATAATGGAATTATGGAACATTAGGAAAAGTAAACCTGTCGGGAAACGGAGCCGCTCTCTGTTTCTCAAACGGTTCAAATACCGGTCAAGGCCGATAACTACTTCAAAATGAATGCTCTGCAATTACAGAGTCGTCTTATTAAATTAAATGCATAGATATTAATATAATTACATCCCAAACAGCTCCTACCAGGGAGGTACTATAGAAATTGTTGCATCATCAAGTGGCGTGTCGACATTTCTCGTCTTCTGGGGTTCATCAAGTTAGAATTTACACCTCTGAATACTTTCAGAGTATTTAATTAACCCTTTGGATCTCACAAATCTGGCACATGCTCTTAAGAAGGCATGTGTGTAATAAACTATTGTTTTGGCCAGTGGTGGATTTTAATGTTCTCCTGCTAAACTTCCTGCTTGTTTTGTTTGTTCTGCAGCAAGATGATAAATCGGGCAAAGACGCGATTCTGGAAGATGGAGAGTGTCCTCTGCAGATCTTCAGGGACTGGCCGGCTGACAGAGGTAACACACAAACGCACACACACACACAGAGAAACACACACAGAAACACACGCTGACATGTCTTAGTCTCTACTGCCCCCTCCTGCTGCCTTACTGGCATTACAGCTCTGTTAGTTTGTTCTTTTCTCTTTTTGAGCATCTTAGCTGTTGGAACATGAAATGACTGTATAGGAATCAAAGAGTGATGAATCATAGTGTGATTACAAGATGATCCTGTGGCTGACGTTTAGTTTAAATATACTGACAGCACCTGTGTTTACATCCTGTTTTTTTAGGAGCATTAGTTTTCCAGCTGAAGAAGCGACCCCCCGACTACAGGAAGGGACGGAAGGTGGAGGACAAGGGCCTCCGAGGGAAGGAGGGCAGCAGCAGCTCCCTGCCGCCGGAGAAACTGCCTTATCTGGTGGAGCTGAGTCCAGGTAAAACCACAACACACACACACACACACACACACACAGCACCACAATGTCCGCTGCAGTATCACTGATTCTAGATCTTTAGGAAACCTTCAATAGACTTTAAATAGTTTCAGTTGCAGCGTCGGCAGCAGTGACATCAGTGGTAATAATAGCACAGAGATGAAGACTGTAATAACAGGCAGTGGCCAGCAGGCTTCAGTGCAGCTCCAGTAAATATCATTTAGGGTTAACCAAAGGTGAGACCGGCTTTCTTTCCATGCCAAGGTGAGTGATTCACATGTGGCCACATTATGGTTCCCAGCTGCTCTGTGGTTCCTGCTCCTACCAGCAAACTCACTCAGTGAATAAAACCCACTACAGATGTGTTTGTACTCTTACAAACACATCTGTATTTACCTCTGGATGAGACTGTTTCCAGCCTCTTCATGACTTCCATTCATCAACACCCCAGAGTAGTACGGCTTCATTCTCGGTCCTGGAATCCTCCACAACAGATGTTATTGCTCTGCTATGAGCCACAAAAGAAAAACAGCATTTTCCCCTCATTCAATGATGCATTAAATCCTTTTAACTAAAGCACAGCCAGTAATAATTATCAGCTTACATAGAGGAATCTGTTCAGGTTCTCTGGAAGAGCAACCTGAGGTATAGTGAGCTGATAGTCAAAGTAAAAATCTCAGTAACACAGATTCAACGCAGCGATAGAAGGTGGTTGATTTATTTTTGGAATTCCCAGAATCCAGTGTGAAAACCTGAGGAAATCTAATGAAAATCTAAAAGTTTACATCGGTTAAAAAGAGTAGGTTGAAGGTCGACAATGAGGAGAACAACACGAGGTAAGTTGCAATAAATAAGTGTTCTAGAATTCAGTGTAACATCCCAGTATTGTCCAGTATCAATCATGTATGAAACTACACTTGTCCCTTCAAGTGTATGAAGTCCATCCTCACCTGAGTCTTGCTCAATGTGACATTCTCCAGCCTTAACAGCTTGTTTCTTGCTACTGATCCTTTTTCTCATGATCCTCCTCTGTCTGCCCCCCCCCTCATGCCATTAACCTACCAGTTACCAGTTTGTCTTGTCCAGACATTTACTAACACATCTACTTCATCCACTGTCAGATTGACTGGTCTCAAAACAGCCAAGATGGGAAACGGTTATTTAGTGCAGGGTTTCTGGGTGTGTGTGTGGGTCTGTGTGTGTGTGAGAGATTGTGTGTTTGTTCCTGTACCTTGCTTTGTAATTCATTTAGAGGAAGCCAGAATCTCAGTGTAAGAAATCCAATCTTTAGGATTCTTCATGTTTTAAAATAAATGTTTCCTGCTGAATATTGGAGATAAAGTATTTTCTATGATATCCACTAATATTTCCATTAAGTTGCAAAATAAGAATAGACAGTGAAAGGGCCACAGGAATATGTGTGTGTCTGTGAGTGTGTTTGTTGGCCTTCCATGCGATTAATGGGTTAACAAGGTAATGCTGCATATTTCCTCCTTGCTGCATTTTTACCCTCTGCTATGTCTGTTTTTTTTCCCACCTTCCTACGGCATGGTGTGTGCGTGAATGTTTGATTGTGTGCGCGAATGTGTGTCTGTGTGTGTGTGTGTGTGTGTGTGTGTGTGTGTGTGTGTGTGTGTGTGTGTGTGTGTGTGTGTGTGTGTGTGTGTGTGTGTGTGTGTGTGTGTGTGTGTGTGTGTGTGTGTGTGTGTGTGTGTGTGTGTGTGTGTGTGTGTGTGTGTGTGTCTGGGGCCTTGTGCATGTGTCCTTCTCCTTCCTCTGCACCCGCCTGCCTGTCTGCCTGCCTAGGGCGAGGGAATCACTATGCCTACTACGCATATCGCCACCACGAAGGTAAAAGTCCACCACACCTCCTCTGTGTCCGTTGCAATGGCTGATGGGAGTTATGGGGGCGGAGTTGCAGTGACACCCCCCCTCTCGACTCCCCCTTTGGCCAGCATAGATCCAAAAAACATCTGTTAGAAAATGAACATTACCTTTTTTTTATCGTTGTATTCATCTTACAAACAAAATAAAAAGATGATTCAATATCCTTTCACTGAATCTGCAGATGTATTGTTTATGGTCATTTCCATAACGTACACTCAGGATCCACGGGAGGAAAAAGCAGAAAACTTAGTCGCATACATATTCGTTACAGAATTACTTGATTCCACAGAGAATATTGGTATTTAAGTGTTGGCATGCAGCATCATTTTTGATTTAATAGCCCAGCAAAGTGGCTTCTTCTTTCTCAAGCCTCATTATATTACTGTACAAAGTCAAGCTTTCCTGGAAGCCTTGTAACATTAGCTGCCTCATGATTTCAGTTATTATCTTTAAAAGGGGGTTTGAGGTTTTTCTTTCCTCATTAGCTGTAAATGTGTAAATGGATATTAGAAAAACCTCTAACCACCTTCTAAAAGGTGGTGCATGCATTTTCCCCACAGGATTTGCTTTTCCCCCCATGAACAATGTTTTTCCTCAGTGAACTAATTTGCCGCTTTGCTTTTTACTAAACTCCTTATTACTAATAATCAATAACTGCACTGCAGCCACACACGATTCTGCCACATTAGCCGTGCACAGCCCAGTACACACCAGTTCTTATTGACTATTTAATGTTTAAATGAGGGCAATGTGTGATTGTTAAAGGTTGAACGTGTGCTACTTGTTTAGAATGTTGATGGAGTGATTAATGAATGTTTTCATTTGTCCAGACGGGTCGGACTCGCGGGACAAACCAAAGCTGTACCGGCTTCAGCAAAGCATCACGGAGGTCGGCTCAGACTGCACAGAGGACGGAGCCATTCAGGTACGAAACAGACACACACACAGACACACACACAGACACACACACACACACACACACACACACACACACACACACACAGACACACACAGAAACACACACGGCTCGAGCTCAAATAACGAATTCATCTACCTCTGTCAGAGCCACCATCACAGAACTGCACTAAATATACATGTCTCCTTGCACTGTGGACCTGTACAACACTCCGCTCCATATACACTTACTTCACATCATATGTGATATGTGTTAACCATATTGATATTATATATCATTTTATACAATAATATTGTCTTTTGCACACTCTGTCTACATATTCTTACACTCATAGTATATTATATTACCTATAGTATAGTCAAATACTTATATTCATACCTCTACTATATATCATATATTATATCATACTCTCTGTATATTCTTTGTATACATAAGTCTATATACACATATTTATACATGTGTACATGTTATAATTATTATTATTACATTACTATTACTATTATATATACTGTTGCTGCCATTATTACTATATACTGCTATTATATTGGTATAATTACTATACTATATATACTGTACTATTTTTATATACTGTCTAACAATAACATTACCATCATATCATCAGTACTATTACCATCATCTTGCCACTGCACCTTATCTACCTATTTTATTTTATTTTATCTTGTGCTTTTTTTTATTCTTTCTACCTCAATATTTTTTATTGTATTTTATTGTATTCAAATATACCGGCGGCTATGACGACTTAAGTTCCCTTCGGGGATGAATAAAGTAATCTATCTATCTATCTATCTATCTATCTATCTATCTATCTATCTATCTATCTATCTATCTATCTATCTATCTATCTATCTATCTATCTATCTATCTATCTATCTATCTATCTATCTATCTATCTATCTATCTATCTATCTATCTATCTATCTATCTATCTATCTATCTATCTACTTACTTGCTGTAAAAGAACTTAGAAACTACATTAAAGTAAGCAAAGCCCAGACATGTCTTTCTGCTGTCCGTGGTATTAGTGGGAGGAGACAAATCAAACACTTAGGATCTAAAATGTTCTGATTTCCTCTCAAATATACATTTTCTGTTTCATTTTGACTTTTAAGAGTAGCGTCACCTTTGCCCCTGTGGTAGTCGCTGTAATATTTGTGTGTAGTTTATTGTGCTGACGTCCCTTTTGTGTGTGTCTCCAGCTGCTCGGCCCGGGGATCCTTCCCCATCACTGCAACCTGATGCACAGTGAAGGGATGGTCACCGTGACGCCACACGGGCCGGACGCCGACACCTTCGTGGACGGACAACGCATCGCTGAGACCACGGTGCTGCGCCCGGGCTCCACCCTCCAGTTCGGCTCCGTTCACGTCTTCAAGTTCGTGGACCCGATGTTCGACCAGGGAGCGAAGAGGGAGCCGGCGGCGATGATGAGGACCCGACACAAGTCCGGGTGAGGGTTCTGTCGCTCTCCTGTTTTCTTTCTTTGCTTTCTTCCTCCTCTTTTCCCCTTTTATCCGCCCACTATTCTCCCTCATCATCTCTGACACACACACTTCTCCAATATTGCAAACAGAAAAAAAAAAAGGAGAGGGCGTTTTTTTGTTGGAACAAGGGAGGAGAGGATGAGGTTTGGAGTTGGCAGGCGCTGCCAAAGATGAAGGCAAGGAAAAGGGGGAGGAGGCAGGTCTGGGGTTGAGAGAATGAGGGAATGAGAGGAGAGGAAGAGAGGAGGTCTAGGGTTATGGCAGGAGGGCCGCCCTCTAATCTGATCAACATGGTGTTGGGTGTGGCCTCAGGCTCGCTGTCGCTTCACACACTCAACGAGCAGATAGAGAGAAAGAGAGGGAGCTCCAGATAAGAGGAGAAGAGTGAGGCCAGCGGGGGTGAAGGACATTTGAATTGAATGGTCCTTTAACTACTCAATGGATGGCTGACTGACAAACTGAGCTGTGTGAGTAACCAACGCTTTAACTTACTGCTCCGGTTCCACATGAAGTAAATATCTGTTCTGACCAGAAATACAAATACTGCTTAAGCTTCTATTGTAAACATTTAAAAGTCATGTTAAAGATCTTTAATGATTGTTCCAGTGTTTAGAGGAATAAGTTCTTGAGTCAATATCAAGGCCGAAGCTGCAGCATAGTTTGGTTGCATGTATCTTTAGAAGTTTATTTTAAATTGAACACCAATTGAAAAGACACCAAATAACAGATTTTATGTGTTTTTAGCTATTTTTAAATCCCAAATTGAACGATGACACAAAGATAATCATACGTTTCCACGAGGTCGGTAACAAGGCTCTTCATCCTGTTGCTGTTTGAGCAATAGTTTTTAATTCTGCATCACAAACAAAAAAGACCCAACTGGTGATTTTGATGAAGACTTTCAGCCACAGACGAAGATGTGTAATCAGTGAGATGAGTGAGTTGGAGGTTTTCCCGTGAACTCAGTTTGTCTTGTAACAGTTAATTTGATTAGATTATGATATTTTTAAGTGTAGCATACTGGAACAAAGCTGAATATATGTAGTTGCATGATGTTGACCTCAGGCAAATTGATGTTTGATCGATGACAAGTGAGCTTGAAGTTGAAATAAAGTCTTTGACGTTTGGCGAGAACCATTAACCCCACATGTCACTTGGTGCCGCTCGGTGAAACCTCATTCTGGAATCTAGACCTGAAGCTGTGGATCTCTGTTGTGTTCTCGGCTCCTTTTCAACATTCTGACTTTCAAACTAACAGAGAAACCTTTTCTCTGTCAAACTGGAGACGACTCGTCACAACGTTTCGGACGATTAGAGCCACGGTTTGGCACGAGGACAGATTCTTAAAGATGGAGAGATTTGGCAGATCTGCAAGATGATCTTGTTCAGAACCTTAATCTGCTGCTTCTTAGTCGGGACCTTCACCAGAATTTAGAATTAGTCAAAGAGAGAGAGAGAGAAGCCTGAGAGGACAGAACACAGGAAGTCTGGATGAATACAAGACATTCTCATGAGGGCAATAGATTTTTGTTTTAGAATATAAGAAAATATGAAACTTTCACGTCTTTCAGAGCGAGTGGTCCCTTTCAGTTTCATGCCAGGTCACAGTTAGTGTAATGAAACACATCCACTCCATCGAGCATCATTCCAGATGGAAACATGCAGCTAAACCGGATAACTGGACAAAGTTTACTCTTGTCAGTGGAGTTCTAATGTCTCAGCCAGACAGAGACAACTTTAAACAGCCAAGTTACCTGAAGCTGAACCCTCATTCACAAGGACAATGTCTGAGAAGTGTCTTGTTGCTGCGGAGCTGCTTGAACCGGGCAAATACAAGTTTTGCATTGTGTGCTAACACTCTGCATTTGTCAACTCTGCAAGCGGAAAAGCCGGCAATAAAATCTGAATATGAGTTTGTGAGGTGAGTTCTGCAAAGAAAAGCCTTCAGGCGTTTGGTGACAAGTTCCAGGAGAAGAAAAGTAAACTCGAAGAAAGAGCTCAACCAATATGGATTTTTCGGGACAACCTCCAGTTCTATAAACCGTGCACGTCCTGCAGATTCTTTTCAAACCCGACTCTTGCATTCCCTAAGCCAGGACAGTCGAAGGCGAGTAGCATCGTCATCACTTCCATCT